>NC_090287.1:5517083-5822500 GCF_037392515.1 Haliotis asinina | reverse complement strand
TCCTGGCAACCTTTGAGGCGACAAACTGTTTTACTGAAGGTCTTATGTTTACAGCCTGCCGCCATGGAAACTGCTGTTATTTCTGATGTTATATTTACTACTAAACTTTACTACTCAGACAGCTGCTTCTGTTACGTCTACTACACATATCTCTGTAACCCCTCCACAGTACAGTACTTGTTCGTCATATCTCTGTAACCCCTCCACAGTACAGTACTTGTTCGTCATATCTCTGTAACCCCTCCACAGTACAGTACTTGTTCGTCATATCTCTGTAACCCCTCCACAGTACAGTACTTGTTCGTCATATCTCTGTAACCCCTCCACAGTACAGTACTTGTTCGTCGTCCAAACTGCCTAGCTGTGTTGCCTCTAATTGCCGACAGTGTTGTAGTTCTGCATGGCATAAATCTTGGTGTTGTAACAAACAGAAACCCATTTGCATGACTGTTGTATTGTTTGTTTGCTTCCAATGCCTCGTGCAGCAATATCCCAGCTATTTTACGGCGATCTGTAAATACATGTAATCGAATTTTAGACCGACAACCCAGTAATCAGCATCCTGGGGTTTGGTCTCCGTATTTGGGATACTGTGACCATGGGATACTGTGACCATGTCAGCGAGCCTGACCACGTCAGTCACATATATTACGACAAACATGGTTTACTGAAAACCAGTTCTCATTCGGATCTTCACGGGCACTGTTGTTTTCAGTACCACAGGAACGACACAAAGTCATGAAAACAACAATACAGTCGCTTTACTGTGCTGACTACACATTCCTTCACCTACTCCGAGCAGGAAAACCACAGGTTATTGCCATGCATTAGCTTAGAAATATCAGATGATACATTGCTCACATGATACGTCCTGTCATTCATTATTTTATTGAAACTAGAATCACATGTTTACGCTTGTACTAGTTAGCTGTAATTTTATCTTGATACAGAGACTTTACTGTGACCACAATAGGCAATACGCGCGGGTGATGGTGTGTGACATTATGCGAGAATCGCTTGAAGTTGCTGACGCTGCATTAAGCAAATATTCACTTAGCTTATTCATTCACCGCGTGTTGCACACGTCACGTGACGCTATTTAAGAGCAGAAATCAGATATTTATCCTATAAGAAACCGATTGGACGCCACAGATCAGGTGCACGAATCAGCCAATCCCGTCAAATGCCACAGTTCGATTCTCAACGAAGCGTTACCAAAGAAGCAATTAGTGTATGTACAGATACACGTTTATGTGTAACACCAGACACTCCCGCTGATGGTCGCTGAAGCTGGTTAGTAGCAGGCCAACTGCAGCTGTCTCAAGATCTGTTTGTCATCTAAAAGTTTCCGTATATCGGCTCCTGCAAAGGTCGTATGTCTGTCGTTAGGGTTGTCCACGGAGCAGCTGTTCGTTTATCTGAAGGCTGAATTGACTAAGCTACCGGAACAATTAAACAATGCAGGACTGGCTTGTACATCCAACAACCCAATGGTGAGGGAAAAGAAAAGTAACGAGAAAAAAATTGTTCATTCAATCATTGAAATAAAATTACCAAATTTTAATTCGACGTACGTGACACCATGAAGCTGTCGAATAGACATTATTAACGAGTACCAGCATGTTAGTTTGTTTGACAATATTCCACCCGTATGAGTATTCGAGAACTGTGGAAATCTAGACGTCACATTTTCTAGACTTGCCTGGGCTATCTTGGATATATTTGTTTTAGGGTCTGTATGACATACTAGGTTATGATAGGAAGGTTGCCAATAAGTCACCGAGCCTGAACAAACGATCTACTAAGTCAGCATTGTTCCCAGATGCACAAGCTATTGGGGGAAATTCTTGCCCCGAATGTGAGCCAAATTCTGTGTGAAAGCAGGAAGCAGGCAAAGAAGTCCTGCATAGATCTGTGACAACGGCATCTATTCGAACGCCCTACAACCCAACTATCGGAGTGAAACAACACACTATATCATTGTTGGTTTTTACAGCAACTACTCGGTCTATTAACTCTCTCTCTCTCTCTCTCTCTCTCGTCTACTAACATGGCAGATGCGTAATTTTTAAAACCAAAAACAATCTACAAGATGTGTTGTAATGACACATAGACACTGTAGTTTTACACTAGTATGCAAAACTCCTGCCGATAGACTCCAATTTAATGACCAACATATGACAATGTTACCCTCATCAAATAACTCATAGTAAAAATCGAATAATCATTTCTTCTTTGTAGTCATTTTGAACTATTGCATGTAGCTGTATTGTGGTTGTGCATGCGCCATTAATATCTGTTATTATGACCAAAACCTCATTCATCATATAAGAAGGGATCAATATAAATATATAATATATTCAGACATGTAACTTTACCGCTATTTACTGACCGGAATAGTGACTGAGGATTATTACAGCCTGCAAATCTACGAGCTTGCTGGATACGTTTAGCACTGACCAGCTGGCTCTAACAAGCGAGCTTCTTCCATTTCCATCCTTGTAGATCTTATCTGACAAAGAAGAAAGCAACCTTTTAAATATATTCTGTTGACTGAAATACAAGGGAGCATTTGGTTTATCTATTTGTATATGTTTGTTTGGTATTGGGTATTCGGTTATGGAAACGTAATGAATGTGGCCGGTTATGGAAACGTAATCAAAGTGTCAGAAATGCCTGCATTATCTTACGGCTTTGAAACAATGTGAATCTCTTTGCCAATGTTCCATCAGCAGTCATGTCATTTGACATTTTCAGTGGAGCTGGCGTCCTAGTGACATGGTTTGAAATAACCTGGTTCTTTGACAAGTCGGCTTGTTGTCTGTAAGTATATTATACGTTTTCTTATGGGGCTTTAGTTATGTCTGGATTTCGTTTATTTATTTGTAGTTTAACGCCGCACTCAACAATAATACAGCTGCGAGGCGGCGGTCTATTAATAGAGACGTCAAGACCAGATAATTCAGTGACTGACATCAGCGTTCCAAGAAGCTGGGATAAGATGACATGCGTCATTCGTATCAGTGAGCCTGACCAATCGATTCTGATAGTGGAATCTTTGTGTACTGATACTAAATAAACTCGATTTCTACAAGGACGTATCGAACTGATGCAACTTGTACGAATGTTACGGGTTCGATTCCCATGTATGTAAATGTGATAACCACAGAACGAGTGTTTCCTACTGCACGGCTAGAATGACTATGTTAGCGATGTTAAAGGACACTCGCTCATTTACTCACACAACGTACGTTCTTGTCATACAAGACCGATTGTGCATACATGGATGGCTGTCGTATGTTATTATGCTCGAATACCTCGCAAATGCGAGTTAACGGGTGATGACGTTGTCGATGTAGACGTGAAGGATGCTGCTGCAAGTGCTGGTCAATCATGATGTGGGTGGACAACTGGAAGAAGGGCATCTTTTACCTGGCTCTGTCCATCCCGACCTTCCTCAGCGGTATGAGAATCATACTTGGTATGGTCAGTGGTAAGTATAGATCCAGCCATCCACCAGCATGTGCTTCAACCCATCTGCAAGCTTGCCTTTCAACCCATCCGCCCATCAGCCTTCCCTTTAATCCATTCATCACCATCCCGCCCTGTGTCTTAATAGTAGTAGCAACAGGATAAGTTATCCCCTCATCATTCCAACTTGTCTGTTTGAGATTCAAGGGTCACAGGATCATCAACCATTGTGCCAGGCTTCCAGAACACCCATGCCTTAATGTATTTCTTCCGTTGAAGAAGAAAAAGAATTTTATTGTATTTAGGCCTCCGTCGCACATACAAACTACACAGAATGTAGAGTTATATGATCATGGTACATGCAGTGTATCAGTTTGGAAATACAATATTTTCAATTATTTCTTAAGCTTATTGCATGTTTTGAATATAATGACAGATGCGGAGACCATAAAAGACGAAAACATGAATTTCTGGTGTTTTACATAAACTTGTACTTTTTGGAATATGTTTCTTTTGTAAAACCTGCGGTATGTCATTGCCTACGGTAATTCCCACCTGTGTGCAAATGCAGCTTGTTGTTTGTTTCAGGTCTCCTGCTGATAATCCTCGGCTGTCTGTACATCGTCAAGACCTTCAAGTACGGCATAGTCTACACCAAGCATGAGACACGCTACGTGAGCACGGCCTCGCCCAATGTGAGCATAGTGACTCACGAGATATCAACTCAAACCGACGACGACATGTACTACAGTCTCCTAGCGGAGTATCAGCGTCGGCAGCAGGAGCAGGAGAACCTTCAGCAACTACGTCAGATGCCGTGACCGGTGTCATGATTCTTGCCAGTATGGACGATGGAAGGGTGTGGGGGAGGGGGTGGGGGTGGGGGTGAAGCGGGAAAGGGTGGGGTTGTGGGTGGTGGGGGGTGGTGAGGCTACTAGTATATTATACATTGATCTCAGAGAAGGTGGGTGCCCGTCATCAAGTTCAACGAAATACAGTGGCGAGATAATGGGAGTGGGATTAAGGCAGGGGGAGTTGACCCAAATCAACTAGATGTATGGGGTGGGAAACAATGGTGGGGAGGATGACTGAGTAAACCCTGTAGACCTTGGCTTGAGGGATGGGGTGACTCAAACCAAGCTCAACTGGGTGACAATGGATAGGGAGTAACGTGCTGTAGGTAAAGTCCAATGCAACAATTACGCAAATGGTGCAAGGATGCATTTCCGCCCCAATCTGGATGTCAAGGCATTTCAAAGGCTAGATGTGATTTGGAGGACATGTGAATACGTCACAACTATACAAGCTGATCAGTTTCCATCGGACACCGTACAGTAACACTAACGTTAACATTTGTGAGTAAATGGACTTCAGTGGATTCGTTGAGGACAATGGTGAGACAATGGTGTGCAGATCAACTGTACTGACTTGGACACAAAGTGTGTGTTTCCTGCATAAGCACCGGTAATGGTCGGTTTCATGGATATCCTCACAAGCACAGATCACCGCCTCGGCACGGCATTAACATGCATGTACGAGAACAGAAACTGTGTGTCAGACCTCAAATGAATGTTAGGATTTTTCTTAGCGTCCGTTCACTCTAAAGGTGACCACTTGCTGAATACTGGAAGAGAGCAAACGGAAAGTGCATACAACTGATCATAATGGTACGAAACTTGTGAACAGAATGGAATTGCTCCCAGCGGGTTATAACAGAGTGGTATATTTAGAATAAGACATGTAATCGTGGAAGGACGGTCATGAATAGACGGTCCCTGGATTTCACACACTGGGTAAGATGGCCGCCACAGTACAAGACCACTGCCACTTAGCGGCGTGTTTTGTTATGGACACTGGTACAACTCTTGGGTACACATCCTACATCTCTCGGCTGAAACACATCTAACGTGTAATTATTGTGAGCTTGGTAGACCGACATGTAAGATATGTGTGATAATGTTCGTAGAGGCATGGGCTGACCTTCACCCAAGGACTTCCTTAACCTGGACACCCTCTCTGTCTATGAAGTTTCCTACTTTATTGCGTACCTCACTTGCTTCAGTCGTCTTTCAATGTTTTATTGTTTTTACTTGATATTATGGTTGGTTCTATAATTACTCAAAGAAGAAATGCGAATCCGTACATGCCCGGGACCACACTTCTTGCCGCTCTTTTGTTTGCATTTGTTGTTTTCCACACGGCACGACGGCCTGCAGCGTGACCTCATTGCCATCAGTATGACACAGACACATACAGACACAAGCGCGGATATTCTGGGGCACCTGGTCTCATACTAGTCTCGTAGGATTCATTGTGTACGTGTGTGCTCCAGACTAACAGAAGTGGTTCTGTTGACGAGCTCTGATCTCAAACGTTTATCGTACGTACATCATGTTTTGTTAAACAACCTTAAGAATATAAAGGATAAAATTGTTTCGTTCATGTACAACCAACATGTAGATCAATCGGAGGAAAGATGCTAAGTGTTTCACCACAGTTTACATACTGCCACTACACTGGTTTCATTTCCTTGTCTTGCCACAGAAACATCCTTGAAGAACAGACCATTAATGTACATAGGGTTCCATTTCCCTTGTCCTGACCACTTGACTAACGTCACTGCCTTAAGTAATTCTATGAATTTAAATATTAATCAAATCGGCCACCTTGCAAAATAACAACAAAACCCCAAAACATGTTAATTGTAGACAGTTGCAAGCCCTGGGTCACTTTGTTCAAATTGGTTCTGATGATGTGGTGTCCCCGACTTGAAGGAGAATCCGCTCTTATTGTCTGGCACATCACCGCCGAAACAAAACACTCATCTGTGCTTGTGTATTAACCTTGGATATTCCTCAAATGCAGATATAAGCAGCTTTCGTCTGTCGTGTGTACCATGAAACGTGTTTCCTGGGTGTAGAAAGCTTTAAGCTATTTCTACCAACTGTCATGCAAATATGAGTCTTTTACAAAATTGATATGCATGCAGTTATTGTCTTTCTGTCTTAACGGTATCAGATTGTTGAACCTGAAACAGGAGCCATGTGGTAAGACAACGCTATTGTGCCATGCACGTACCATAGAAGGATTTTTGCTAAATTAGACGTTGGTGTGTACAGTAGCTCTAATTTAAACTCTTCTTTATTTCAGTACTCACAAGGCCATGGGCCTATAGTAGTCTATTTTCAATACAATATCTTGCTGGATGGAACACATACATTCTCACATTTAATCACACCCTGTGCAGTTATTGCTAGTTTTCATTTGTCCAATTATTTATAGGTACAATATATATACATTGATAAATCCTTTAGTATCTTTATATTTGGTTGAAAACTTAGTGGAGTTTGGGTATATTTTTCCCATTTAATATGCTGTGATATATTTTTCTGTAAGTGTAAAAGTACATGTATATTGGACAAACAAGAAAAAAGTGGTATTTATCCTAAATCAGTTCTAAGTTACATAGTTTGCAAATTCTGTTATCTCGGTTGATGTTTTGATAACGGCCAGTTGCAAGAAAGAGATCATAAGGTGAGCAACGGATACGACACAACGCTATCCAAAATAGTCTTCTGTACTGAAATGAGTTTTGAAACGTTTATAATAAACGCACTTGCTTGATGATATGCATTTGCTCTGTGATTGCATACAGATGTCTTTCAGTCTTTGTGTCAGTGACATGATGAAATTGCATCGTGAGTTAACTTTTGGATTAAACCATACATTACCAAATGTATGTAGACAGCATTAGTCTCACCCCCGTTACCCAGTTTGGTTTTCCATTAGTGTCAAACAACATGTTGTAACATTTTTTCCGCATTCTGTATAAAGGCATTTCTAGGAGCTTTAACCGGTATTTGACATTTATGGAAGGGAAATTGACAGCGGAAACCTCCCAATTTCACCATAAACCAAAACACTGGGTGTATTGAATTGTACTCGAAGAAATTACTTAAATGCATACAGGTGTACTTTCTATATTAGTTCCGTATTTTGTAGGCCCCATACTTCAGAATACAAACGCTTGTTCGTATAAGAAATACGACATATATGTGTTGATTGTAGATTAAAATTTTGTAATATCATCACTTGAGTTATAATTCTACCCAAACCGAAGGGCTTAGCATCCAAATCCAAACTGATTTTTATGCGAAATTCCAGCACCATATTAACAGTAATAAGTCCCAAGCCACAAGAAAACTAAATAAGTTGCCACAAATACGAGGGGATATCAAAACGTTTTGAGCCTTGCACATTTATACTTGACAAATAGTAATGGGCAGGGCACCTATCGTTTATTAGTGTCCTAGCTACATATCCCCGGTAGGATCACATAGCTTTCTTCAGTGGCAGTTCCTTGTAGAAGAGATATACCCCCAAGTGAATGTGAAAAATGGACAAGGTTGACTATAGAGCAGTAATAAAGTTTCTTGTCCTGGAGGGCAACCCGGCCAAGCAGGTTGAAGAGCGACTCACTGCTGTTTCCAATGAGTCTTCCCCTTCTGCTACAACCATCAAACGTTGGGTCAAAGAGTTTCAGCGAGGAAGAGAGAGCTGAGATGATGACCCCGTCCAGGACGACCCTCAACCAGTACCAACCAAGAAAACATTGACACTGTGCATCAACCAGTGATGGGAAATCGTCGTATCACCCTGCACGAGTTAGAAGATGCAACGGGGCTCTCATATGGATCCATTCATCCAGCATATTCCATGGCAATCTCCAAGCTTTCTTGGGTCACCATGCCAACCCAGAAATTTTTCACTTTAGAATTGTAACGTGTGATGAAACCTGGCTTCATCATTATGACCCTGAGAGCAAGCAGGAGTCAGTAGAATGGAAACATGCCACCTCTCCAAGGACAAAGAAGTTCAAATCGACCAGGTCCCCAAAGAAGGTTATGGCAACTATTTTTTGGGACAGTAAAGGTGTTATCTACATCGAC
This sequence comes from Haliotis asinina, assembly GCF_037392515.1. Classification (NCBI taxonomy): domain Eukaryota; kingdom Metazoa; phylum Mollusca; class Gastropoda; order Lepetellida; family Haliotidae; genus Haliotis; species Haliotis asinina. The sequence continues at coordinate 5,814,080 of NC_090287.1, read as the reverse complement.
TACTTGCCTCATGGTACGACAATGAATGGAGAGCACTATGCTAACCTTCTGAGGCAGGTACGCCAGTCCATTAAAGAGAAGCGGCGAGGAAAGATCCGGCGAGGGATTCTTCTTCACCAGAACAATGCGCCAGTCCACACCAGTCGAGCTGCAATGGAAACTGCGCGCGAGTGCGGGTACGAAATTTTACCTCACCCTCCCTATTTACCAGACCTAGCCCCTAGCGACTTCCACCTCTTTCCTCAACTGAAAAAAACACATCTGGGGCCAGAAATTTCAGGATGATGATGAGCTTATCGCTGCTTTGGAGGGTTTTTAAGGGGACCAAGATGTGGAGTGCTTCAGATCAGGAATCGGCAATTGGCAAACTAGATGGGAGAGGTGTGTGAGGTTGGAAGTGGACTATGTTGAAAAATAAAGCAGTGTGAATTCCAAAATCTTGCTTTTTCAGGGCGAGGCTCAAAACTTTTTGATATTCCCTCGTAGAGCGATAGTGAATAAACTAAACTTCGCTCAAACATCAACCTAACTAAAAAAATGTACGCAATAGTTGGTAGGCGTTTTCTCCTTCACGCTATTGTACAAATATGTGATATAAACATGAAAATATGGACTGTAATGTTTACGGTCGTGACAAGGGGGATCTCATAGAGATTTTATACCCCATAGGGTGCTATTTAAGCAATGTGTTTCATACAGGGCCCTGTACCCGCGGCCTGCAACCCCAAGGGAGGGTGTAACTACTCCCTGACTTCTGGTGATTTGGGCCAGTGTGTGATTCACGTTAGATACTCATGTGATTGTCTTTCCCAAGTTAAGAAATGCCTTGCTTGTTTACTTTCAAACGCCTTGTTTTAAAGACACAAATGTGGTGATGAAAAGTGTACTATAATCACTCTTAACTGTAAATAAAGGTCTTTCTTTCACAGTAAACTCTTGCTATTTGCTTTCACAGCTGGATTATGGTTATATACAGCTTAATGATAAGAAAGGATTTTGAAACATGAACTTTCTTAACTTCTTAAGACAGTGACAATATTAGAAACCAGGGATCCTGTTCTAGATTCTAAACTTTCCAGAAAGAAAGATTTTTCTCTGACACCTGAATATCAGCAAAAACATAATTTCTTACCACAGAGTAAACACACATAAATAAAAACCTTTAAAAAATTCTTCATTTCTGCATCAAAATATGAAGATTTTATATAAACATACTGAACAGGAATGAGTTATCTTTCGCAAACCAAACTGACATGACAAGTGCATTGTTGTTATATTGAGTGAGTGAGTGAAAGAGTTTAGTTTTACGCAGCCCCTCTGCAGTATTCCAGCCATACGGCAGTGGTCTATAAATTATCAAGTGTGTATCAGACAATCCAATGATCAACAGCATGAGCACTGACCTATGCAACTGGGGTGCCAACCAAGTCAGTGAGTCTGACCATCAGTCGTTTAGTCACATTCGTTACTGAAGATCAACTCTAAACCAGATCTTTACGAGTTGTTGTAATAAAGGACATTTCATTGAAATCAACATTAAAATATCAACATCATTTGAAGAACATAAGTTTCAAACTATAACCTGTTACGTCATAGCACCTAGAACCTATAGATCTCAACAACATTCATTATTCCACACTCCACTGAAATGTCCAAACCTACATAAAATCATAATGAACTAAAGTTAGTGACTTGTCCAACAAGGGCGATGGAGTAGTGTAGCGGATAAAGCATTTGCTCCTCACACTGAAGACCAAGGTTCCCCACATTCCCCACATGGGGACAATGTGTGAAGAATATTCCTGGTGGGTCCAGCCTACTTAGTAAGCTTTATAGCAAAATACTGAAACAACAAGCAACATAAAAGTCTTTAAACTTTTATTTTGTATGATCACTTAAAAGTGCTCTCAAGATGGTAGTGCTGATTACTGGAAGCAACAACAATGGACACTGACAAAATATATTTGAGCTTCAAGATTCAACACGACACATTTTAATCAATAACAATACCACACATGATGTTACAAATAGGTGGCACTGCACATCACCAGCATCAAGAATGGAAAAGTAGTTTCACTACGAGTCACTGTACTAGATCATCCATTTCTTCACCAAAGGTGGGATAGCTCAAGAACACAAGTCACTACTCCCAGAGTGAGCTCCCTTACATGATTATTAGTGAAGGGCAACTGACTTCGGTTCAGCACCATTCATATCACAGCAGTCAGATTAAAGTAGCCTGGAAGTCTGATTGGTTAGCAGATCCTGACACAACGAAGGTAGAGAATTCTCTTAAGAAAACTCTTGCACAAGTGAGGTGATCTGTGCCCTAATGAGTGTTTGTTCCGCATACCTTTGTCAGATTCTAGACATATATCATGCGGGACATAACAAACATAAAGCATCATTGCCAACATAATCACTTCGTTTGTATTGTATCAAGCAATACATAATTTTCTTCAATAAATCCTGGATACTTTGCAGATTCATTCCACTCATGTGGAAACTACCAACATACCCAAAACAGATCTTCCAACAATAGCTTCAACTCACAGTATGTCCAAACGTTACAATAGACTGATTTGTATACAAATCCATATACTAAAGATTATACAACTTCATACTCAGGGGGAATATATATTTCTTCAACAAATTGACTTCTTAACAATCAAACTTCATTAACTTAAGATTTGTGTTATGTTCTCAACTCAACTCTCCAGGACTGAACTGGATTCATCTTTTCTTTCAGAAGTGAGACGAGGAGACAAGAGGTCAGTCACATACTGAGTGATACTTGTGTTAACCACACTTTTTCTGATGTCTGTGTTCCGGTTAAGCATACACATTGTTGTATCTGTTTGAGATAAGCACATACTGTGTGGCGTATGTGTTTCAGACAACCACAGTTTGAGTGATATTTGTGGTTAAATTAAATACTCATTGCAATATCTGCTTGCAGATATTGAATATTTTTTGGAGGTCATCTCATATTGTGGGATTTCTATAATTGGAATAAGCACATCTTGTGTAATGTCTATTTGACATGAGCATACATAGTGTGATATCTCTGCTTGAATTAAGCACATATTGTTTTACATGTATGTCTGAGATCAGCTCATGTTTTACATGCATGTTTGATTCGAACAAGTAGACTGTATCACCAGAATGCCTTAGCTTGATCTTCGGTGGGAGCTTTGATCACAACATTTAATTAAATTGTCTTCACATTATCACTGGAGGTCCTTGAATCTGATTCAACTGTTCCAAGTACCTAGAAAACACGAAACAAACTTTAGATATATGCAACAAATATCCAATGATTTTTCAAAACATGTCGTCTTGCCCACTGGGTTTGGTAAGATTTGATTATCTCATGTGCTGTTTAATATCAGCAACCAATCCTGCAGATTAGCTTCATGAACCCTACCTCCTTCATGGGAACCTTACCTCCTTCCCATCAACAATAAATAGTCTATTGGCATCACTGCCAGTAGATTGTTGATGTATATAAATAAACAATAAATCCATATCACCTGACAGTTTCAAATGACTACAGTTAATATGTCAAGCCATCATCATGTCACATCGGCATCAGCTTAGAAGACTTGACTCATGTAAATTCAACTATACTTGGACCAGCTGCTCAAATAGCAGCCTTCTAATTTGTACGCTTCCCACACCTGATTCTGCTAACACTATGGTTGTGTTGTATCCAAGACAATCTCACCTTGGATTGTGTTGCTCCACTCTGCCACGCAGGATACTCGGACCCAGGAATGAGCTTAGCTGAGACAGGCACTGACTAGCTGCAGTCGATGTCAAAATGTTGTCACATGACTGAAAAGCAAGAGGAAAGTAAGCTCACAAAATCAAACAAACGCTGCTAAAGAATTGACAGTATCAGTTTTAGCATCACACAATGAATGACGAAAACAACATTTTTTACAACATATGTCATATTTGGGATTTCACTTTCTTAGTAAAGTACAAATTCTAGTACTTTTTTCGGTTGAGTCCCATCCGGGATTCGAACCCGCACCCTCAGAGTCAGCCACCGGCGGCTGACTTTGTGTGCTGGCGATTAGGTGCCTGCACCCTCAGAGTCAGGCACCTAATCGCCAGCACACAAAGTCAGCCGCCGGTGGCTGAGCGGGCTAGGCAGCTGACTTTGTGTGCTGGCGATTAGGTGCCTGACTCTGAGGGTGCGGGTTCGAATCCCGGATGGGACTCAACCGAAAAAAGTACTAGAATTTGTACTTTACTAAGAAAGTGAAATCCCAAATATGACATATGTTGCATTTGACCATTTTCTAAATGGCATCGTGTAATCCTAACATTTTTTACAGCATGGGAGGTAGTCAAAGCTGAAAAACATCCTAACAATTAGTAAGTCTACAGCTCAGACAATTAAACCAATGTAACAGCAAAATCAGTGTCATATCTTAACAGATTAGTCCCAACAGAGCCTACATTACAAAGTAGAAACAAGTTAGAATGTCAAAATTGCAGTTAGAGAGTATGATCTTCTAACACATTCTTGAGTATCATGTGAATTGGATCACCATTCTATTATGATGTTTGTTTTGGTCACTGAGCACAGAATTTTCCTAGTTAATGAGCATGAAATCAGCAAGCAGTTAAAACACATCTGAGTGGAAGTTTGGGATTGGGATAGACCTGCATTCCCACTTATGGCCTCATAGCATGATCTGACATATCTCATCAAACCAGGAGAGGAAATAGCGTTGTGTGTAGTATCACACAGTTGAGATATTGAGTAAGTTGAACATTAGTAGTTCCCTGCTTTTGAAATACTGTTTGACATTTTGTTCTTTAGCACTGCACTTAGCAATATGCTGCAAATCTAGTGACTGATATCATGAGTATGGCAACTGATATTTGTCACGCATGTCAGGGAGTCTGACAACCCCATCCCACTGCCGCTAAGAGGACTTACTAAGCTGTAGAAGAGACAGTCCATGAATTGTTCCAGGTGAGGCTTGAAGGCTCGTTTACCCAAACCTTTGGCAATATTTGGGATCTGAAAATGGTTGTAATGTGAACATGAACTTTTGAAGCAATCAAACCTATATGACTGTCTAAATACTTGTGACAATGTACCCAGCAGTGTATTAGAAATGTATTTCATCCTAAATGACACAGCCTAACGTTCAAATGTATTTTTCTTTGCCCTTGCAATGATTCTGTTGTCCAAATAGGCTATTGTTATAAAGACTTTTAATACAGTGCAGCTGAACCTTGTTGCATTGATCTTGTGGGGACCTGGAAAAAACATACCCTCCTACGAAATACATCCTGTCACTTGAACCTTGTACTGTGACTTCTTGTGCTCCTCACCCTAGCACTGAAACTTGCTCTCTGACAACACCCAGTACTGTGACTTGACCCCTACCTAGAACCGTGGGCTGCTCTCCCACCCATCCAGTACTGTGAGTTCCTCTCCCACCCACTCAGTACTGTGACTTGACCCCTACCTAGTACCGTGGGTTGCTCTCCCACCCACCCAGTGCTGTGAGTTCCTCTCCCACCCACCCAGTATTGTGACTTGACCCCCATCCACCCAGTATTGTGACTTGACCCCCATCCACCCAGTACTGTGACTTGACCCCCACTCATCCAGTATTGTGACTTGACCCCCATCCACCCAGTACTGTGACTTGACCCCCACCCACCCAGTATTGTGACTTGACCCCCATCCACCCAGTACTGTGACTTGCCTGTTTACACACAGTCTCTAGGAATGCTACATGCTGAGTGTAGTGATGTCTGTTGACTGCCTCTGACATCACAGGAAGTAGTTGGGCCACTTTCTGCTGATGAGGCTGCAGGGAAGATAACTCAGCCAACAGGTGGACACATCTGGAGGACAACAAGCAGTTAGTGGGTTCAGATTTGTGGCTGTTTTCCTCCTTGAAATCAAGGCATGTCATCAAATAATAGGAAAATGTCAAATCAACAAATGTTGCAGATATCTTTCACAACCACTCTGGTGAAGCTCACAATTACTCTGGTTTACAGTACACCAGTTTCGTACTTAAGATATCTCATCATAAACAGATTTTAGGAATACAATTAAGGAATACATGACAAGTCATGGGGAATGAAGACATGAAGTCTACCAAGACAATGAGTCTGACTATCAAATAGACACCTGACTCTCTCACTGCTGGGAACCTATTTTAAATTGGCATCTCTACTGGATTTATTAGATACAAAAGCTGTAATTCCTGACAGAACTGATGATGGAGAAGACCTATTTCTGATTACCCGTCAGCCATTTCCCAAGGTTCTGGAGGTTTCCGGAACTTGTGGTCCATACAACCACCCCCACGGGAGCCCCGACCCATCTTCGGTGCCAGGGAACCGCAGGAATACATCTGAGAACAATACATTCAGATATGAACCTACACTGTCTATAGATTTGAGGCAGTGCAACTATTGACTACATACATGATTACAAGTGAATACATGCATGGAACACAGTGAGGACTTCCTGGCATCTTACAACATGAGAGTCAGAGATATTCGGTATCAATGACTGTCCCTCGGACATAGCAGTTAGTGTTTGTTTGACTGTGGGTTCTGTTGTGCAGATACTGAACATATCAAATTCCACTGAGAAACTGACAGCCATTACTATATGCACTGACTTTGGAAAGATAAATCTTTTCATATGCACGATTCTGTGTTAATTTGGAGGCATCAAAGAGAATTTGATACCTGATTCTTATGCTCTTTTGACCAATCAGAATAAAAAATTTCTTCAGGATTACGGTAGAATGGACATGAAAATGAATAGAAAAGTATCATGAACAAATCATGTGCACAATGGTATCTGCTCTTGAAGAACTTGAATACTCTCCATCAATGGAGGATGGGATGAGTTTATTTACTAATTTAGATCAACAAAAATAAGACAAGCATTCTCTCTGCATGTTAATAATCTATGTACAGAAGATATTTACCTGTTGATTTGTGTGTAGTTCCATGTCGTTGTCACGGAGACGCTTGACCACCCCATATGTTGCTGGCCCCTTGTCAAGTCCGCTGTACTTTTCCACACATGCAGTCTGGTGTTCCACCCCCTCCAGTCCTGCCTTCAACTTAGGGAGGATCACACTCATTGCCTCCTCACCTATACATAGCAGAGATGCCCTTACATTCTCCTGGTAGCACTGATGTCCTTACATTCTACTGGTTGCACTGATGACGTTGCACCAATGACCTTACATTCTAATGGTTGCACTGATGACCTTACATTACATTCTACTGGTTGCACCAATGACCTTACATTCTACTGGTTGTACTGATGCCCTTACATTCTACTGGCTGCACTGATGCCCTTACATTCTACTGGTTGCACTAATGACCATACATTCTCCTGGTATCACTGATGCCCTTACATTCTACTGGTTGCACTGATGCCCTTAAATTATCCTGGTAGCACTGATGTCCTTACATTCTACTGGTTGCACTGATGCCCTTACATTCTACTGGTTGCACCAATGACCTTACATTCTCCTGGTATCACTGATGCCCTTACATTCTACTGGTTGCACTGATGCCCTTAAATTATCCTGGTAGCACTGATGTCCTTACATTCTACTGGTTGCACTGATGCCCTTACATTCTACTGGTTGCACCGATGACCTTACATTCTCCTGGTTACGTTGATGACCTTACATTCTCCTGGCTGCATTGATGTTATTACATTCTCCTGGTTGCACTGTTGACCTTACATTCTCCTGGCTGCACTGATGTCCTTACATTCTCCTGGTTACGCTGATGTCCTTACATTCTACTGTTTACACTGATGCCCTTACATTAAACTGACAATCATTACTATTGGATAATTATATAGCACACATATCCACGCAACTAGCATATGCTCAAGATGCTTGTATAATTTTCCTCGATCAATGGATGTCAATCTCAGTGCCAATGGATTCGTGGGTTCTATCAAGAGCATAGGGTTGTGCACTGCTCACTAGGGGTTGTGACAACACGGGAAAGCTGACTCAAAGGTTTTTACATTCGGTCAGAGTTGGGCTTGATGCCTCAACCTGGCTGGATAACTAGTTTGGTGCCTTAGCGAGCTTGCCCACCATTCCCCATGTGTCCTTATATTCTGCTGGTTGCACTAAAGTACTTAGATTCTACTGGTTGCATGGATGTCCTTGCATTTAAAGGTTGCACTGATGTCCTTAAATTTAAAGGTTGCACTGATGTCTTTAAATTCTACTGGTTGCACAGATGTTCTTTCATTCTATCTGTTGCAATAATGTCCATACATTCTAACATTAGGGGATGAAGTTGTGCATGATCAGTAGTTTCAAAAAACATGACGTCAGTCTAACTGCAATTTGCACAGCCTATTGACTAGTTCTCACCGTATGCCTGCACCACCTGAGCCAATGCAAGGGCTGCCCCTTGCCTTACAGATGGAATGTTGTCCTCCAGGTTGCTGAAGAACAATGGGTAGAGCTCTGGCATAGTCCCTCTGAAACAAACAACCCATTAGTTCCGCTGAGAATAAAAGCCCCATGCAACAATAATGCTAAGGAATGTTCAGAGAATATGTTTTTCATGCGCCAAAACTCATGGTCAGTTCAGTCCTGAGATGTTTATACCTTCCACTAACATCCATAAACACATGCATTCATTATTTGTTGATGTTTGGAAGGGGTTGGGCCTGTTATGAGTTAGGAATACTTATTTCTCAGTTAAAATCAGCCTACATCATTACACAACAGAGTGTTTGTATGTATTCACAGGTATGGAGACATTCAGAGTATACAAAATGTGAAATCTTGATGACAAGACACGTAAACCCTATGACAACCTAACACAATACATGATATGTAACATTCAGCCCTTATTGGAACCTTGCAACATCATTCAATGTACTCACTCCATCTGGCACTCACCTGGATTCTTCTGGGAAACACTTGATGAAATTCCCACAGGCAACACAGGCAGCTGAAATGTAACCACATGTAAGACAGTGTGTTCAGGAGGTGGGTGAGTGTGGGTTGTGGTCTGGCTATTCGTCTTACATTGTAGTGAAAGTCTTTAAGTAATGCACCACCTAGATGACACTAAACTATTTATCTCTGAGTGCTAGAGCTACCTACCATCTCGGACTGGCCAGCTGTCATCGTTGAAGCACACCACCAGAGCAGATAGAAGCTGGGGAATATTGGGGCTTACTGCTGTCTTCTCAACCTGCCACACAAACACAACATCTTGTTAGCCTGGACTCTACCTAAAAACCTCCCTGCCTTCACCTTGGCTGTCCCTGAACCACTACCTGCCTTCACCTGTCTCTCCCACAACCACTGCCCCCTTCATCCCTGTCTGCAGCCTGTCTCTCCTTAAACCACTCTCTGTCTTCAGCCTGGCTCTCCCTGACCCACTCCCTGCCTTCACCCTGTCTTCACCTCTGTCTCTCCCTGACCCACTCCTTGCCTTCACCCTGTCTCTCCCTGCCTTCACTCCTGTCTCTTCCTAACCCACTCCCTGCCTTCACCCGTCTCTCCCTGAACCACTCCCTGCATTCATTCATTTCTCCCTAAATATATCTCTTAAAGTATGACATGGTTGGTGTGAGATAAGAAAGGTCTAGGTTATCTCAACACCCAGTCCTGCAATCGCATGTAAACAGGAATACATAGATATCTAACCTTTGAGCCAAGTTCTGCAATACAAGCACAGGCAGCCTCTCGCACTGCATGATTGTCCGCTTCCGTCTGGGCGATGTAGAACTCCACCTGGTGGCAGAACAGGACATACATCACATGAAGACATCACTACAACTATATCACTGATAGTGATGACATCACTACAACTATATCGCTGATAGTGAAGACCTCACTACAACTATATCGCTGATAGTGATGACATCACTACAACTATATCGCTGATAGTGAAGACCTCACTACAACTATATCGCTGATAGTGATGACATCACTACAACTATATCGCTGATAGTGATGACATCACTACAACTATATCGCTGACAGTGATGACATCACTACAACTATATCGCTGATAGTGAAGACCTCACTACAACTATATCGCTGATAGTGATGACATCACTACAACTATATCGCCGATAGTGATGACATCACTACAACTATATCGCTGATAGTGATGACATCACTACAACTATATGGCTGATTCCCATCATGTGGCCTTGACCGAACTGTTAAATAATCAACTCATTCAAATTCATAAAAAAGGTAACAAACAGGATGAAGGCTAAGTATTGTACAGAAATCCGTACCACATTCTTGATGTATTTCTCCACCAGTGATTTGCCTACTCCATGAGTGATCAGCTTCCAGGTCTCCTGCGAGTATATGCGCACGCCCTCGGCCACGTAGTACCTGTTGAGACACATGCGGGGCAGCAGGCAGGGGTAGTACTTCTCCCTTGACTCCTCAGGTAACAGGTTCATTAGGAACTTCCGCGTCGCCACAGAACTAGCCAGTCTCACCTGAAGGGGAGTAAGCAGCATGACATCAACTCCCATTGGCACTCAGGTAACTCACCAAAAAGTGTCTATCTATCATGTTTGTTTTTTTCAAAATGGATAGATCTGTTCTATTTAATATTTACGATGCTATCACACCAATACACAAGCACAATAAGTGAATCTACAATACAAAGAGACTGCAATACAAAAACATACAGTTGAGGAGAAATTCTACAATTTACTCATAGACATACCACAAAACTGATCTTAGTATCATCTGCTTCCTGTCTAGAACTATATATTGATGTATGTCTATGCCTGATACAGTGCAGTATATAACACCTCTAGTAATTCAGATGATTTAGAAAATTACCTGGCTCCAGTTATCAGCAAGGCCCTTCCCCAAATATTCTGAAAACTGATCGCCATGGCAATAGATGGCATTATCTTCTTTCTGTCCCTCATCCTCACTGGAACCTGAAATAAGTCAGTAATAACAATATACTGATAGAAATCCTCAAGTCACATACAAGTTATTTCTGAGCAAACTGATGAGATTGTCACAGAGAATATGAAATAGAATAGTAAAATACTGACACATTTCTACAGTGTTTCTTGATAACTTATGATTTCAAGTCTACATGAGTCACATTTATTAATGGGACAGTGATACCCTGAGCCCATTTACCACTTACTTTTTGGACCAGAGTCTATGAGAGATGAGCACACATAGTAGCCTGTTTCACGTACAAAGCGGTTGGTGTGTACGAGTGCAGCAAAGATGAGGTCCAGCAGTTCCTGATCCACAAAGGAGTTAAAGCTTGGGCCACAGCCTTCTATGACAGCCTGCAGACATCTGGGAAACAACAGTGTTTAGTAACTAACCAACGCCAGAAATCTGCTTGTAACATAAATCATTTATTTCCTACTGAGACCTGTACACTTCACATCAATGTTAACACTTAAACCGACCCGTGAAGATCCAGGGTAGAATAGGTCTTCGGCAATCCATGCTTGCCACAAGAGGTGACTAATGGAATCGGATGGTCAGCTTGTTGACTTGGTTGACAGATGTCATCGGTTCCCAATTGCACAGATTGATGCTCATGCCACTGATCACTGGATTGCCTGGTCCAGACTTGATGATTTACAGACCGCTGCTATATAGCTGGAATATTGCTGAGTGCGGCGTAAAACTGAACTCACTCACTAACACTTCAGCCAATACATGAACCTGATAGAAGAAAGTCCCCTGCCTTCACTATTCATTCCATCAAGTCACTTTGAACAATGGCATGGCATTATAGCTCGTAGGGACCAGTTTTCACCTGGAGTGAGTGAATGAGTGAGACAGTATGGTTTTACACTGCTTTTAGAAATATTCCAGAAATATCAAGGTGGGAACATGAGAAATGGACTTCACATATTGTACCCCTATGGGGAATTGAACCCTTTTCAAATGGAATCGCCAGTAGGATATTAATGTAAGATGCAAGATGTGTGCAACAAGTAAGCTAAAAATATTGTCTTGTTCAGGTGAGCTTAAGTCTGAATTTGGAGCCTTGAAAACATCCATCCATTTTTGGAAAAAAGCAGGCAAACCACATGTTCGGGTATATTTTTCTGTGCTGAATACAAATCTGTTGTTTTGCTAAGCCCAAAAATGCCTAATTAGGTGACAAATTGGGGTCAAAGGTCAATGAGTGCAAAATTCATCCTTGTCCACATGAGCTTAAGTCTTACTTCATCCATGTCTCCAAGGACTTCCATCCTGCTGTGTCATGGAAGATCTGTTCAGCACTGTTTCTCTGTGGAACATAAAATACCACTGACAAAAGTAACAAGAGCATAGAATAAGCACTGAACAGAGTTGAGAAACTTCACAAGTTCTCAGTCTTCGTGCAGTGTAAGTGATCATGTAATACAGTCAACACAGTTTCTAGACACAAGGACAAATAAACTGTTCAAACATAACAAGAAACATGCAAAACTACATTACCTGGGAATGCCACCCCCATTATACCTGTACTCATCTACTTTCCCATGCCAACGCTTTCCAGCATTAAAAGTTAAAAATTACGTTTTATAAATATTTCATGAAATCTTGTGTGACTTCACTCAACATGGTGTTGAATGGTGAGTCATTACATTTGTGTTGCAAGGTTAAATACTGTCTCATTTGAAGTCATTTTCCATATGAATGTATAGTTTATATGAAATAAAATTGCAGTTTCCATCTCTTTAATAACTGACAAGAAACTTGAAACTCCAACACAGTAAATAGCATCAAAGCATGAAACATTTTAACAATTGTTTTACTTTTGTCACACACAATCCGCTCATCAGAAAAACAACATATACTATAATCTAACCCTCATCATTTTTCACACCTCTCTTTCAGGTAGATGAGTGGTTCATTTCAAGTCCCATGCCCAGATTCGAACCATGGGCCTTCTGTTTGGATGCCTTGTCCACATGACCGTCAGCATGCTGACAAGGTAAGTGTGTCATCTGTGAGATGACTCCATGCCCTGATACACAGCCAAGTATAAGGAAGAACAAATGGTAGCAATGTTTTTTTAACAAAGAAATTTCCCCTGCAGTGGGACAATCCTGATATCTTACCCTTCCCTGCTGCCCAGCGGGGAGTGGTGATACGGGTGGGGATAATGGTGGAGATAAGGGTGGGGATGTGGGTGGGGATGCTGGCATCAACTTCTCCATCAGCTTTTCCTGCTGACATCTGTCATCTCCAGTTTCGCCATCGAGTGGCTGCCTTTCCAAGTTCTCACGTATCCCACTTGAGATTTTCTCTCGGGTTTCTTTGAAAATGTCTGCACCTGTTGTTCTGCATAAAGAACCAATCACTTCACCTGCAAAAAAAAATGTTGAAGTTTTTTAGTATATCAATGAATAATTTCACGAAGATAAGTAAGTACAGTGTTCATGCTAGAGCACATTCTTTGTTGCAGTATCTAACATGTAAAACAGCATGTCATTTATAAACTATCTGACAGTTGACTTGTGCCAACACTTGTAAAGTGAACAAACATCTGTTTTTAACTGGTGCAAAGTATTATTCTTGTGTGTGTGACTCGTCTTAGGACAGCTCAAGGCAAACCAACAAATAGCTGGTTCCACTTTCAGAGCATCTTAATTACATTATCATAGTTCATTTGCTACTCACTGCATACTCTGATAATGTCAGCAAACTGTCATAAGCATGATAAGGTAATCATCAAAACACATTTGGTTGTGACAAAACTATATTCAAATGTTTGGGCAAATGTCTCATGCCATATTGGCATGTGACAGTTCATGAGAAAGGCGAAACTAGTTAAAAAAATCAAGAAATAATGTTTTCAGACTTATACCATCATCAGATCAAGAATATCTTTAAACGTTGTTTTCTTCTCAGAGAATGAAAAAACTTGAACATTATAACCAAATTTGTATTTCGAGGACATTTGAGATATAATTGCAACATACTGTTTAATATCAAAGTCTCCTTGTTGTCAGTGGATTAAAATACCTTGATTATCGCCACTGACAATTATGGAGTAACATGATGTTAACTTGATTAGGAGTGACTAATACAATAGTCCAAGGTACAAAGTGATAACATGGTTACTCGCCCATCTTTGAACTAATTTCAAATAACAAACATAAATACTGATCCTTTACCTGCTGATATTCTCACACGATATTCCTTGTCTTCCAAGAGATGGAGGGAGTTGTGGAGAACTTGATTCCCAAATTCATTTGAAAAGTGTTGACTGTCCATGACAGTCTTTGAGGCCATAAGTGACCCATGCTTCTTTTCCCACGTACTATCATCGTTTGACATCAAATCAACGAGCTTATTTTCAAAGTCCCTGACATCTTCGACATTTTGTTTTTGAAGAAATTCTTGAAGCTGTTGTAACCCTTTGTCCCGATCAAGTTTGGCTGTACTGCACAGTAGCTTCAACATATCTTCTGCCATGTTTGAAGATAGGGTGACTCTGTATTTGTAAAACGAACTATGGAAAAAATGTTCAGAGTAAGCGTCTTAAAAACTATTTACCATAGAATAGCAAAAAATAGGAGAACTTTCCTAAATTCGTATACTTTGCAAACAAATAATGACATTTGAGAAATGTTATTCAATTTTCTATTTAAACAATCGCTTTCCGTTTGTACTTTTTGATAATACATTTCGATTATTTAGGTACTTGCGTTTGCCTGAGACGTGCGCTTTGATTGGATTAGGCATTAGACAAGAACCAATAAAATTCTACTTTGCAAATTTGCGGCCATTACAGAAGCCGCATGAAAACATCAAGCGTGCTTCTTCATAATTTTTAAGCAATGGGTGTTCCAGCATTTTTTAGATGGCTAAGTCGCAAATATGCCTCCATTGTGGTGCATTGCGTGGAAGAAAAGGTAATACATTATAATTCAAAGGTCACTTTCATCCATAATTTAATCATGAAATTGTGGATAAGTGTTAGAATCAATTCGTGATGTTGCGATTGTGGCCCTGCTTCTAGGGGTAGTGTATCTATTGTACACGGATATTACCAGACATGTGATTTTTATAGGATGGTCAGTGATTCTTGCGCAAAGTGTTGGAATGTGGGGGAAACGGGCTGAGGTTGGGTGCTTGTTTACTGACTTATCAGCTCTGAATTGTGTGGGCAGTAGTCACATGTGTAGTGAAAATTGCAACTTGATCAATGAATTTTCTTCAAATGACATTAGATTGAATTCATTAAAAGTGATGGCTTGCACATACCCTTCTACATTGCCAGATATAGCTGGAATATTACGGTATTAATAAAATATAACACAAACAAAAAGAATAATACCACCTGCTCAAAAATGGCTCCAAGGATTAAATGGAAAAAGAGAGCTGTTTGTCTGGTACATGTCTATCCTTGAAAAAGAGAGCTGTTTGTCTGGTACATGTCTATCCTTAATGATCAGAATGGGGATCCTTCGGCTAAGGAGGATAGTTGACTTTAACCTACTTTGGAAAGAACTCCGCCCTTACCCCCCTCTGTTTTCATAATATGTGTCCACCTTCCCCGGTGTAATATTTCAACACTGAAATACGTTCACTGATTGTGTTTTTAAACCTGATTTGTTGGTTGAATGTATATTTAGGGTGAGGTATGCATGTCAGTTCGTAATTTTGGTTGTTGAGTGGGGTGGGGGGTATGGGCGGATCTCTTACCACCTACTTTTATGTTAACACAACTGACTGTATGGAGTGATTAGATGTGTGATCTGTTACTAGTGTTAGGTCAGAGTGCTCTTGTATTTTTCAGCTGTGTTTGGTAAACTGCATATTGCGGCCAAATAGCCCTTAGGGCGATCCAGTGAGCTGGTATACAGTGAGTGTATATATGTATGGCAAAATACAAAGAAATACATCATGGACTTCACTCATTTTTGCAATTCAATTGAATTGACCACCATTATAATCAGATAATGCCATTAATGAATTTACATGTTTCTTTGCAGCCAAAGGAGGTGAATGGGGTCAAAGTGCCTGTTGACGCTAGCAAGCCTAACCCCAATGACATTGAATTTGACAATCTCTACTTGGACATGAACGGCATTATCCATCCGTGCTGCCATCCTGAAGACAAGTAAGACTTATATTTTTTGTTATCCGGACCCATGCTTATTATGCTTATCTCTTCTTTCTATACCAAGATAGTGGAACACTTGAAATCCCTGGAAGTTCCATTCTAATTGAAGTGGATGTACAATACTCTCACCCACTGGAAGCTTGCCTTATCCACCAATAGTCACATGACCAACCATGGTTGTTACACTCTCCTTCATCGCCTGACGAGGATGGCTGAAGGCACATGGGGGCCTGATGCTATAAGTTTTTGCTTATATTTTGGTTCTTTTAACTAAATTGTGTCGTATTGGGTTTTTGGATTGTAATTATTATCATCATGATGTAAAATTTTTGTTGAAATATATAAAATTTCATGTGGTGTTTTACATGTTTTCTTGAACTTAGACTTGGTCTCAGTTGATGAAATTGTGCTCCCAATGTAAGTTACAGCTGTTGGCTATTGATCCATATGTATGATGTCCTTCGTGCAAACCTATTTCTTCTTGCACTGTTCGCTGTGCACTTTTTAAGAATTTATCTGATTCAAAATTTGCATTATATTTATGTACTGTTCAATGGCGTGCTAAGGACAAGCAATGTAGGCTCTCCCAAGTCATGTCAAATAAATTGATTGATTCTGCATCTAGTAACCATATGTTGACCACCGCTGACATTCATGATTTTAGTGATCAGCCCTAGGGGCATGGTTGGGATACCAGTGAGACTTCGTCTGGATCACAGAAGAGAATGTCGTCAGAATCGGGATCATCTCAACCAAAGAAGATGAAGTCGTTGTCTTCATGTAAGATCAGCGTTCATTCTACACCCAGTGTTTTCTTCGAAGTCCTTCAGTGAAGACATTGTCCCTGCTGATGAAGAATCTCGACTAGTACTTCCTGAGGTACAGATCATCAGCACTCCTGATCAATGCTCAACATGCTAGACATTCATCATCTATGCTGACAACAATGCTACAACCTTCAGACATCTACAATATCTACATTCAACATGTCAGATGCTTTTGCGAATCAACTGCTGCTGCATGCAGTGCAGTCACTGGACACCGGCCTCTTCATGCAATAGTTCACCACTAACAATGAATCTGATGGATCGCAGTGTTGAAGAGGAATGGATACACCAGTCAGTGGTTACAACTACAGTCTCCCTACATGACGGTTCATCGGCTGCATTAGGTCCGTCGCATGAAGAGGAGGCACTGTATGCCCACTCCCATTCATGGAAATCATCTCTGTCGGCTGTATCCTCTTGTCACAGTCTGGACGACACATCTTGTATTGTGAGTGCACACACTCAAGTATCCAGCTACAGTCGCAAGGATTCACCGAATGCATCCTCTGATCGTCAGAGACGTTGTTTGCATTCGGCATATTTGTCAGATGAGGACTTCATGCGCATTAGAATCAATGTTGTTTCAGCTAAGAAGTTGAAGTCATCTACGTCCTCCAAGACTATATCTTTAACAACTGGATCAGTGCTGACTCAATGGACCAGCTCAGTTGCTTACAATGAGCCTCTGCTGCTACTCCCTGGGCGTACTTCCAGGTACTCCCAGAGCATCAGCAAGACAGCTCAACATTCAGCATCTGCTAGACCTTCATCAGCTGTGTCTACAACAATGCTGCAATCTTCAGAGAGTCTACTGTCAACACAGACATCAATGGCATCTACACTCAACACGTCAATCTTCTGCCAATCTACAGTCACTTCATGCACTGCAGCCCCTTGACTCCATCCTCTTCACACAACAGGTCACCATTCAACCTTATGGAGCATCGATTTGAAGGGCAAAGAAATTGTCCATCGTCATCTGCTACAGTCGCCCTGCGTGATGGTTCGACAGATACTATAGTTCCATCAGATGAAGAGGATGCAGTGTGTGAATGCTTTCATTCATGAAGATCATCACCATCAGCTGTATCATCTTGAAGCAGTTTGGATGATGCACTCAGCATGGACTCAGCAAGTGCACTCTTGCATGTATCCCACTACAGCTGTAATAATTTACTGCCTGTATTCCCTAATCATTCATAGATGTCGCCATCGTTTGTCAATTTCGTTGGATGTGGACTTCACACGCAAACCTGCGAAATGACAGCCACTTCGAGGATGCACGCAGACATGAAGATCACACTGATGTTCGACACAGGGACAATGTTCAACGGGCCCTTTGGACCATTCGCGAATGCAATTGCGGAAGAATAGAGATTGCTCATTGTACAGGGCTACACGTCATTGGTGTGCATCAGAGGAAGAAGAAGTCATCTTGGACTTACAGATTACACCTTGGATTACGGCTGGGCTAGATTTCACTTCACCATCGTAGGAGTTCAATGACATTCTCACCTACAAGGCGATCAGTGATGACTTTGACATCTTGACCTTCCCTCAGATTATGCTGATATCTACGGTACCGGACAACTTATGCAATGCCTTCCATACTACAGTGAAGTATAAGCATCAACAAATCCTGTCCTTTATTGCTCGGAGATTTTCTCTAAAACTGACTTGACAGCTGCATTCAAACACCTTCAGCACTTCAAGCACCTGCAGCTACCTGAGATACGGGTCATCACCGTTCAACATGGGTCTACATCTTTCACAGGAACATATGCGCATGTATGCACACATGCATGTGCGAATGCATTTGGGGAATGTGAATTATTCTGCTAGACAGATCCATGCGGAAGGAGCATCCCAACGTTTGCCGTTTAACGTCAGAAACTACTCTACTTACTCGAAGAAGGATCAACAGTTCATCTCCAAGCATCTGTCACTTACATCAGGTCGTGGTACACCAGCAGCGAGATATTCAACAAGATTATTTCTGAAGCTTCATTGAACCTGGTTACTACAATCAACCTGTACCAAGGTGAGGAAATGTGGAAATATTACACAGCATCTGTATAAGATGACAACGGTATTATCTTCAGTTGAAGAACTTCAGTGTGAATAACACATCTACCAGAAGGACAGTCTGCCTATGTTAGTATTAAGCGATGGAAGGTTTTGTGTGCTGTTCAGCCAGCTATGTGCGTGCTCACTCGTGTATCTGCGGGGCAAGCCGAACAGCTACATTATGGAGAAGCCTACTGTACAAAATTTCACAATCATTTGGCTCTTATTACTGGAAAATTATTGATGAAGTCAATGATGAGTTGGATCTTGTATGGTAACTTAATATAGTAAACAACAACTGGAACATATCTGAACTAGTTTGGTTTCTTCTGGTTGTCTTTTTTGGATGTGATCCATCATTTTTGTTTAATTAGGGCTTCTTGCCATAAGGCAAAAGACCTATTGTAATTACTGATGTTTTTATTATTATTATTATTATTATTTATTTTTCCGCCGGATTTTGTTCCAGCCCTACAAAGAGCACCAGTGGACAGAATCGCTTGAAAAAAATCAGGCAGATGCGCACCGAGGTGTAGATATTCCCCATTAAAATCTCTAGGCTGTGGGCCCAATAGCAAAGGGCAGATAAATCAAAATTAATTCAAAATTTTCAATTTGAAATGCAAATATCTCCAAAACTACTGCTGCAATGACTACCAAACTTCTTGAGCAGATGCGCAATCAAAATGTCTACAATTTCGCCTGGACGGGTCGAGTCGCTAAAATGCACCGTTTGGCCGCTATTTGCGATTGAAGTTTTTGCTGCTGTTTTTCAGCCCAATTCTGACTACTTTGCTCCCAAAATCTGCTGCACTACAACTACAACAGCTACCGCTTTCAAACTTGCCATACTTTGTCTCTAGGCACCTCCCTACGCAACGACATCGTCAAATGCGACAATGTGGATTCGATGGCCGCCATATTGGATGCTACTTCGGCTCAAAAGTTGACTACAAAAACGTAAACAGGCTTCTCTCTGAATTTTTTTGCAAGCCATACGTAGCAGATACAGCACTTGAAATACATGTTCTGAAGTTGCTTTTGGCTGGTGAACAATTTTTGTTCTTAGTCATATATCAAAAGTCACGTGATGCGGCCGCCATATTGGATTGAAGCTGTTGAAAGGAAATTTGCAGATTTTGTGAAGTACGCATTTTCCGCAATCCATAACTCTGAAAGTTTTGCCAGCAGAACATTGAAATTTTGCAGATATAGAATACCTACCTGAAATATGTAGCAAGTGAACGTTTGTTACGATATCTTGCTTAGTTACGCATATACAGATGTTTACTTTTGTTGTTTATTTTCAACTCAGATGTATTTTCAAAAAATCGCAGCACCATGACTATTACAGCTACTCAGCTAAAATCTTGCAGTGTGCTGTAACTTGATGTGTTAAACATTTTTTGTTCTTTGATGCATGTCAAAATGTGAATTGTTTGGCCGCCATATTGGATTTCAGCAGATTCTGGTGACACTACATTTGAAACGCTGTATCTACTACAGTTCTACACAGAATGACGTGAAAATCGGCATAGTGCATCAGCATGAGATGCTTAACATTTCCTGTTCTTACATGTATATCAAAAGTTTCATCATTTGGCGGTCATATGGCTTTGAAAATTGGAGAAATCTAATATGCGTCTAAAACGGCATAAAACAGCATGTAACTCCATTACTATTAATCCAATCGCTTCCATATTTTGCATGTGGCTTGGTCATGTGAAGCCGAACATTTTTGGGCGGGGGTCAAAATTCGATATCTCTAACCGTTTGGCTGCCATCTTGGATTGAAGTTTTTCGTTTATCGGGGTATCCATAGCAACGAAAGTTGAAATTCGAATGACTTGATTTTTACAGCATTGTTACGCACAGTCAAGGGAATGCGGTGTGCAAAATCTCAACTCTGTACGTTGAATAGTTTCCGAGATAATGGAGATACAGTATTTTGACGGACAGACGTACGAACAGACAACGGACAAGTTTGTCAGCAAATCTAACCAGCGCATATGATACAGCGGGTCCGGGCAAAACAGAAACACTAATTCCTTTGAGCCTAGATGCCATAACAATGTCGTCTTAGCTCGCGAAAAAAAGTGCTTTTTCTTGTGTCTAACCAGTTAAATGACCTTGACACGTGACCTTGGTGACCTTGACTAAAAAAATTGTTTGTTTGGCATGCTATCATATGCAAGTGTCAAAACCCCGAAAAACTCAAAAATAACGATTTTCTTATTAGGGCTTCTTGCCATAAGGCAAAAGACCTATTGTAATTACTGATGTTTTTATTATTATTATTATTATTATTTATTTTTCCGCCGGATTTTGTTCCAGCCCTACAAAGAGCACCAGTGGACAGAATCGCTTGAAAAAAATCAGGCAGATGCGCACCGAGGTGTAGATATTCCCCATTAAAATCTCTAGGCTGTGGGCCCAATAGCAAAGGGCAGATAAATCAAAATTAATTCAAAATTTTCAATTTGAAATGCAAATATCTCCAAAACTACTGCTGCAATGACTACCAAACTTCTTGAGCAGATGCGCAATCAAAATGTCTACAATTTCGCCTGGACGGGTCGAGTCGCTAAAATGCACCGTTTGGCCGCTATTTGCGATTGAAGTTTTTGCTGCTGTTTTTCAGCCCAATTCTGACTACTTTGCTCCCAAAATCTGCTGCACTACAACTACAACAGCTACCGCTTTCAAACTTGCCATACTTTGTCTCTAGGCACCTCCCTACGCAACGACATCAGTGTTAAAATGCACCGTTTTGACGGCGATACACACTGCATTGGTTAAAAAGAAGACAAAACATTTGAGACGTGCCCCGAATGAAAGGAAAGAGTGCGAAGTAAATTTACTAATATTTCTGCTTAGACTGCTTTAAATATCTATCGAACGTGGTTACTTCTATGTACACATCACCATAAACAATACTAGCCATCAAAATCCCCAAGTTTCTGCTTATTAAGGAAATAGGCACTTCTTTTTATCACCGACGGCCCAGGAATACGCGGCGGAATGTGCCAAAAGTTGGCGCAGCATTTAACGTTTAACCCTTGGAAAGAGCACGAAAATCTGAAGGAAAGCGGGAGGACAATGACGGCCGCTCCTTCAAACATGTGTCTCACAGGACCGCACACCAGCACTCACTATTGTGTCTAAGTTCAGTCGTTTCGTTCAAAGTTGGCGATATGTATGAGTTCTGTGTATATAAGTATAACCTGCCTTTGTGTATGTCAAAAGTACTAACGCTTAGCAGATACATTTGATCTGACCTTCAGTTGAAATCAGTTAGAGTTATTTGCTGAAACGCCTTTTATAGGCCTATGAATATATCTGAAAACTATCTGAAAATGCGAAAAAGATAAAGGTTTTGTGTGTTCTGTAGTGCATACGTGGATTCATACAAGTAAATTCATCAACAAGCAAAGGCCGACGCGTATCGGTCAATATCCCATTTGTTCTAAGCGTGGGGCCTCCGATGAGTCTCCTTGCCTAAAACAGTGTGGATATTTAACGATGCAGCGAGGAAACCATGAATGTAACTTATGATTACTTATATAATATTTTCGGTCGAGCTTCTGTATTCTATCAATATTATAAATACTTTTGAATGGATTTCAAGATCAAGACTTATTGAAAATCAGTTTACTTGCATCTCTCTCCTTTTCACCCTCATTGTCACTGCATGAGCATGAAATGCACGTGAAATTCGTTCCAAGTCGCGAGTAAACAAATCTTCAGCGTCTGGCTAAGCAGCGGTGTGTTAGGCCGACTTGCTCGTATTATTTCAAGTTCAAACTCATATTTTTTATTAACGAGTTTACAGATGTTAGTAGTTCAGCTGGCACACAACGTGCGGAAAGGCATACACCGACGTTTAGCGTCTCAATCCTATTTTATGAGGAGCACTTTCATGGTGGTTTTTATCGGGAAGGTTGTTGACTCAAGAGACACTGAAAAACGGAGTATCGTGTGTGTAGGATAGATGGATCGAAAGATCTTACCCTTAGGTACAAAATCTGATTGCTGTCTTACCTTGAAAAATTTATTTCAGAATCACAAATGAATATGTTCACTTGGTTAAATACAACAGAATTCCTATAAATGCGCCTAAATTCATGTACTTTTCAACTCAAAGCTCATTAATTGCTTTTCCATAGATACATTAATTTCAAACTGAGTGATAAACTTTTCCACGTTGTAATTAATAACGTCTTCACAGGGACAGTTTGGTCTACAACAATCATACATAATTCATCTGATTAAGGTTGTAACGTATGTGTGAACTGCAAAGGTCAGGGATTGTACATTGTTAGCACCAAGCGACTATTGTCGAAAGACAGTACGATATGTAATATCTGTAAGTAAGCTTTTTGTGACTGGAGGCCATTTGTTTTCAAAGGCATTATAGTTGTTGTTTTTGCAACTTTTCAATGGCATAACATTGTCTATGTTATTTATAATTTTAACCATTGATAAGGTGCTGCCCTTTAGATTGCATACAAAAATATGCCTTTTGTTCGGTAGGATTAAGTGATTCAGCAGGATATATTTGCCTGGATGGCCAAAAGTAACTGATTCGTATCCAAAGTTATATCGATATGAATATGAGCATTCAAAAATAGTTCCAAACTCTCCCATATTGTTTTACATATTCACATTGACAAGTCTTTCTGGTCAGTTTTACATAAAGAGCAAATATCATCGTTAGTTCATAAACATTAATTCCTTCTTAGTATAGATGCGGTGTAGAAATTCTAGTGGAATTCTATAGCTTTAATATCTTTTGTACAACACCGGTCCTGGAGTAATATACTAGTATTTGTCCATTTGGAGAGGTTAGATTAAAGCTTTCCACTCACTTATCACACACATGAATAGGTTGAGTTATTTAATCATGTGGGTGCTATATCTATGTATATCTTCTTTCTCAAGACGTTTTGACAAATATTTTCATTTTTCAAAGAGTGTGTGCACTGTGTAAACAGACCTGGAATGTAGCAGCATTGAATCACATTCAGCTTAGGCTATAGCTTTATGTTTTGGACATTTTGAAGAGATCGCTGTGCCGTATGCATTCTTTGATTACTGAATGGACAACCACCAAGTTATTTTTTCTTTTGATGTTCTAATGCAGGTAGCATCTGTTTCAAACCCAACATGAATTCAAACATAAAGAATTACGAATTTCCCATTACTGGCAGTAGTATGTGTCTATATTATCTGTAGCCATGACTACTACTGGAAGTACGTCACAGATGCAAGTGGCTGTATTGCATAACATCCAAGAAGCCCTCATCGCTGCTCGCAGCTATATTTTTAATATATTGTTTGCTAAATGTATCTGTGCAAAGACATAAACCATGCTTTTTTAACAAGCATCAGTGTGTGGCTAACCATTTTATCTCAACATGTACATTATGTAAAGCTCATTCAAACAGTTCACAGTTGTCACTTACATGGTGAAACATACATTTTCTTCCAGACCAGCTCCCAAGAATGAGGATGAAATGATGATCTTGATCTTTGAGTATATTGATCGTATTTTCTCCATCGTACGTCCTAGGAAACTCCTCTATATGGCTATAGACGGTGTGGTGAGTAACCATGGTAGCAGTTATTGTACAAATGTCAGTGAAAATTGTCATACTATTTATAATAAGTTGACTGGCATCTGTTGCCTTTTGTAAAAATCCATAACAGTGAAAATTGTCATACTATTTATAAAAAGTTGACTGGCATCTTTTGCCTTTTGTAAAATTCCATTTTGTTTGAATGCTTCCATGTATTATATGAACTTTGTAGGTAATGGTGAAAATAGAGTTACCTGCTTATTCCCATACTGGAATGCATATGTTCGCTCACAGAGGACTATATTGTGAAATCAGTAAA
This sequence comes from Haliotis asinina, assembly GCF_037392515.1. Taxonomy (NCBI): domain Eukaryota; kingdom Metazoa; phylum Mollusca; class Gastropoda; order Lepetellida; family Haliotidae; genus Haliotis; species Haliotis asinina. The sequence continues at coordinate 5,789,151 of NC_090287.1, read as the reverse complement.
TAGCCACACAAAGTCAACTAACAATCAGTCAGTCAATAGAAGTTTGTTTCAAGTTTATAATACAAGTGACTGAGACTTAGTCATTAGTAGCACCAGTAATAATCAATGCTTCCTGTAATTAATGTATGCAATTTTGTCTCTGTTAAATGTATCAACAGACTTGTTTCCATTTGTAAGTTTAAGAAAGGATTGGAAGCAGACATGATCTTTGCATTCTCAAATTTATGTCTAAACAACACTAGACATGAACATGAAAAACAGGTTCTGTTGAAAGACCTCAATTATCACCCATGATTCTAGAACCTGCACCTCCAGGATCTTGTCATATAGTTGCCACGCTACTCGAAACAACATGGCATCAGAAACATGACTGTTGTTCATATAACACGGCAGCTCGTAATAGCTATCAGTTTAGTCATTTAGTGTAACAATTACTGCAAGAATATTTATAACTGTTTCTACCATCACTAATGATAGTGACACATAACAATGGATTGAATAATATTTCCAGGCTCCAAGAGCAAAGATGAATCAACAGAGATCAAGGCGATTCCGAGCTTCAAAGGAAGCAATGTAAGTCATGTTATATTTCTTGTCAGATCTGACCCTCGAAGATCCTGGTTAAGGTTGGCCTTCAGTCATGCATGTTTACTGTATGAAGCGACTAAAAGGAACAGATGGTCTGGCTCACTGACTTGGTTGACACATGTTACCATATCCCCGTTGCATAGATCAATGCTCATGATGTTGATCACTGGATTGTCTGATCTGGACTTGATTATTTGCAAACTGCCACTGGGATATAAATGAGTGTAATACAAATGAAAACAAAACGTCTTTTCAGATCTAGACTCAATACAGTGTTGAGTGAAACACTGTTTATCAAATACCACTGTCTGAGGTAAAATCAGTCAGTTAACACATACTAGTAATTGTTATGGTTTACTTATAGTTTGGTTTTACAGTGATATTTGGAAAGAGTTTGAAATAATCAAGCAATTTCTGAAAACAAAGTTTTTGATAATAGAATGCTGGATAATATTTATTAAACTACATGTTGTCCGTGGATGACATGTTATGTTTTTGTCATGTCAACAATCAGTTTTACAAGTATCACTATCAGACACAGCCATTTTGGTACTGTATCTTCCTCAAAGTGGTCTTTCATTGTTGTTACAGAGAGAAGGCAGAAACAATGGCTCAACTCCGGGAAGAGATCTTTTCAAAGGGGTTTTCTCTTCCTCCAGAAAAACCTGCACAAGAAAAATTTGACAGCAATTGCATCACTCCGGTCAGCATTAACACATTTGTTATGCCTCTAGCATGTAATGTGGAGGGATATAGTCAACGCTATGTCTGTCAATCCGTCCATCATCATTTTGCTTCCGGAGCATAACTCAGAAACTGTTAGATATTTTTAGACCAAACTTGATAGATATAATTATCTCCACCTAAAGTTGTGCCTTTTGTTATTTACACAGTTTTGGCATTTTTGTTTGTTTGTTTTTCCATGGAACATTTTAGTGTTAGTCTAATGGTGGGGTGGGCTTCGTTTCCAGAGCAGAACTCAAAAACTGTTCAATATTTTTCTGCAAAACTTGGTAGATATATCAATCAGAACCTGAAGTGGTGCCTTTTGCTATTTACAGGTTTTTGTGATTTATTATTTTCTTGGTTTCCATAGTCTCAAAAGTGAGAGGTGTGTTTTGATTTCGGAGCACATCTCAAAAACTTTGTAATATCTGCCAGCAAATGTTGTTAGATATGTGTGACAGATCCCAAAGTGGTGCCTTTTGATCTTTAGAGGTTTTTGTGATTTATTATTTTCTCCGTTTCCATGGAAATGTTTCGGACTTAGTCTCAAAATGGAGGTATGGGCTTTCTTTCCGGAGCAGAATTCAAAAACCATTCAATGTTTTTCTGCAAAACTTGGTAGATATGTGTTGCAGAGCCCAAAGTGGTGCCTTTTGCTATTTACAGGTTTTTGTGATTTATCATTTTCTGGGTTTCCATGGAAACATTTCGAACTTAGTCTCAAAATGGAGGAATGGGCTTTGTTTCCGGAGCACAACTCGAAAACTATTCAATATCTTACTGCAAAACTTGGCAGATATTTGAAGCACACCACAAAATAGTACCTTTTGCTATTTACATTGTTTTGACATTTTTATTTTTTTTGTTTTTCCATGGAACATTTTGGTGTTAGTCTTAAGGTGGGGTGGGCTTGGTTTCCGAAGCAGAACTCAAAACCGTTCAATATTTTTCTGCAAAACTTGGAAGATATATCAATCAGAACCTGAAGTGGTGCCTTTTGCTATTTACAGGTTTTTGTGATTTATTATTTTCTCCGTTTCTATGGAAACGTTTCAGACTTAGTCTCAAAATGGAGGTATGGGCTTCGTTTCCGGTACACAACTCAAAAACCGTTCAGTATTTTTCTGCAAAACTGGGTAGATATATCAGTTAGAACCTGAAGTGGTGCCTTTTGCTATGTACAGGATCTTGTGATGTATATTTTCTTGGTTTCCATGGAAGCGTTTGGTACTTAGTCTCAAAAGTGAGAGGTGTGTTTCGTTTCCGGAGCAGAACTCAAAAACTTCATAATATCTGTAAGTGTTACTTGGTAGATATGTGTGGCAGACCCCAAAGTGGTACCTTTTGCTATTTGCATGTATTTCTGATTTATTATTTTCTCTGTTTCTATGGAAAGGTTTCGGACTTAGTCTCAAAATGGAGGGATGGGCTTCGTTTCCTGATCAGAACTCAAAAACCGTTCAATATTTTTCTGCAAAACGTGGTAGATATATCAATCAGAACCTAAAGTGGTGCCTTTTGCTACTTACAGGTTTTTATTATGTATTAATTTCTCGGTTCCATGAACACGTCGCTGACTTCGTTTCCGGAGCACAACTCGAAAACCATTTCATATCTTTCAACAGATTTTGGCAGATATGCGAGACAGATCTTGAAATTATGACTTTGCTGGTTACCATGGTTACAGATATATGGCATTTATAATTTTCATGAATTCCATGGAAACAATTGAAACTTAGTCTAAAACAACAATGAGTAACTCTCAGATTATTTGTCCTTTCAAACATGTGGGGACCGGGGGGATATGTCATCTTCTGATGACTCTTGTTTTATTAGTATGAATGCCAATGAGGATCAATCAATGTAATGCTGAAATCTTTAACACAGATGCATTATCTCTGTGTGTAGGTCCGATGACACCTCTACAGGTCAGGAGAACTTGCTTATTAACCATTTGTGATTGTAATCAAGCTATCATGGACTTTTATGTTCTTGTAGCAAGTGAGTGAAACATACAAACAATCATTCCTGATTTCTGCATCTTAAAGGGTAGTGGGGTAGCGTAGTGGTTAAAGCATTCGCTTGTCATGCCAAATGCTGGGGTTCAATTCCCCACATGGAAACAATTTTTGACACCCATTTGTGGTGTCTCCTTTGCTCTGAAATTTGCGGAATATTGCCAGAAATGATTACACGATGCCATTTAGAAAGTGGTCAAATGCAACATATGTCATATTTGGGATTTCACTTTCCCACTTTCGGCCGTGGGAGCCGTGCCAATTTACACTTATCAGAGGGGTACACAAAGTACGCAGTCTAGACTACCAGTTGTCCGACTTTCATTTTTGTGGAAGTCGCGGTGGCTGAGCGGGCTAGGCGGCTGACTTTGTGTGCTGGCGATTAGGTGCCTGACTCTGAGGGTGCGGGTTCGAATCCCGGATGGGACTCAACCGAAAAAAGTACCAGAATTTGTACTTTACTAAGAAAGTGAAATCCCAAATATGACATATGTTGTATTGCTAGAAAGCACAATGAAACCATACTCAATCTGTATCTTAAAAATGAAATTATTATAAACAATATAAGAGGCTGCACGCACCATTATTTTGTTGTAGTTATTGTATGATCCCCTCAGAATGACACACAAAGGAGAGATTGGTTTGTGATATATGTCAGCACTTTGTTTCACATGCCCTAATGGTTACCATAGTATTACTGCTTGGGAGCCATGCCCACACTTAGCTGTGTAGGTACTGTTCTTGATTCTTTGGTGTGTTACATTTTAGTCTCTCTAATGTTTAGTTGCATATTAGCCTCTCTATGATGCTTTCACCTCTTGTAACAGGGAACGCCATTTATGTTCAAACTGGCTGACTGTCTACGTTACTACATTCACGATCGGCTCAACCACGATCCTGGCTGGAATGGCATCAAGGTAATTCTGTCTGATGCCAATGTCCCTGGAGAGGGGGAACACAAGATCATGGACTACATTAGGAGACAGAGAGGTAAAACTTCTTAATATCTGTCAGTAAAACTTGGTAGATATGTTTTGCAGACCTCAATGTGGTGCCTTTTGGTTTTCTCGGGTTCCATATAAACGTTTTGGACTTAATCTCAAAATGGAGGGAGCAGAACTAAAAAACTGTTCAATATTTTTCTGCAAAACTTGGCAGATATTTGAGGCGCACTACAAAGTCCTGCCTTTTGCTATTTATAAAGTTTTGGTATTTTCATTTTTCCTGGTTTCCATGGAAACAGTTCGGACTTAGTCTCAAAATCAACGGATAGCCTTCGTTTCTGGAGCACAACTCAAAAAGCATTTCATATCTTTCAACAGATCTTGGCAGATATATGAGACAGATCTTGAAGTGGTGCCTTTTGCTGTTTACAGATATATGGCATTTATATTTTGCATAATTCCATGGAAACATTTCAGACTTAGCCTAAAAAGACATAAAGTAATTGTCAGATCATTTGTCCTTTCAAATATGTTGGGGGGCGAGGGCACATGTCATTTTCTGATGACTCTTGTTTGATGATTGTATGAATACAATAGGTAATTAATAGATTTTTAAGAATACAAATTGCCTATGTGTTCCATTTTTGGGATAGTATGGTTTGAAACAAACAAAAAATCTGTAGTATCAAATACCCTAGGGTAATAATCTGCTCCTTTGAGTTTGACTGATCGTTTGGTTTGGGAAAATAAATGTATTAATGTCTCTGTGATTCAGGATGCAACATCTTTTTGAAATTGATGTGTTGTGAACTCTGCTGCAGGGATTTGAGCACAGAATATTTAGCCAAACAATATTACCAAAAAAATACATGAAACACTGGAGAGTTTGGTTGTTTGTTTATGATGTAGGTTGTATGTTACCGTCCTCACTGGATACAGGATGTCATGCTGCATGTTTTTATTTCAGCCATGCCGTCCCATGACCCTAACACCCATCACTGTCTCTGTGGAGCTGATGGTAAGTGTTCACAAAAATATACAAGAAACATGCCTACATATCAAGGCAGACTTAGTCTCAAGCAAAATGCAATGTTAATGAGGAAAATTAAACATTAGAGTTACATGTAAAATTAAGAAATTGTAATTTTTGAACAAATTAACTGAATTTAAGACTAGCATAACATTGCTTACATCCTGATACTTTGTATATGCATCCAAATATGATTTGGGTATAAAACACGGAAATCCATCCTGTTTCAGCTGATCTTATTATGTTGGGTAAGTATATCTTATGCATAGGAGAGTTCATATCTTTCTTTATTTAAGGTAAAGTCTAAAGATGCTAAGATGTTAATCAGATATTGATTTCTGTCCATTTCAATGACATATATTGTTCAAGTTCTGAATTCTACACGACTTCATACTCTGCTGCATTAATGTCCGCACTTTCATGAATGTTTATCATACTGGACTAAAGTAACATGACTGCATGTGTGAAAGGAGGTATATCCGCTGAGAGTTTAAACTGGAAAAATGACCATGGGATTCTGGTCAAATAAATTCAGGGAATTGCTCTTTAAACTACTATTTAAAAGTTTTTAGTTAAATATACCTCCGAGACCTTCATCATCTTGTGCTTCATATAAAGACAGAAGCTCAAACTCGCCATACGGTTGAAGTGTGGTCTAAAACAACTTGTCAACGTTGTCACATGTCCAGTTGGTTTGTACTGTACTAATGATCTCCCATGTTTTATTTTCTGTGGCTGAGAGGACTAATGTACAGCATCCTGTGAAGTAGGCCTCTGGGTTTCAGTCCTAGGTTCATCATAACGTCAACCACTTGCTTACACTCTGAGATAATGCCATGTAGTACAGAGCATCATTAGCCCCATCTCACTCAGTGTAACCCCGTGTAACCATGGTTACAGGTCTGGCAACCCATGAGCCATACTTCACCATCATCAGAGAGGAGTTTAAACCCAACAAAGCCAAGCCATGTGAGCTGTGTGGACAGATGGGTAGGTTCCTCTTGGAATGTTATTCTATTCAGTAATTTTACTCCACAATGAGTAGAATACGTCTTGCATGCATTGTTCTCATTCCCAGAGGTACACATCATCGGTCAAATCCAAATGGTCCACAGTTTACTTTGGATGGGTACAGTGTGTGAAGTTTATTTCAGGTGTCCCTGCTGTGATAATGCTGGAATAATTCCTGAACGCAGTTAAAAACCTCACTCACTCACTCCAACTCAAACACTCACTCATCCACCCACTCACGTTGGATTGGTGATTTATTTGAAGTACCTTGCAGACTGATGGACATCCCCATGTCACATTTTGTTCTAGATAAGCATACAGACAAATAGCTGCTTCATCCATGGTTTTCATTTAATGAAATCAGTATTTTTATCACCCAGCTATTTCTGGATATATTATGGTATTTTCAGTGACTGCCAGATGAACTAGGTGCTTGTTACATGACAACTACTGTGTTCAATCTCTGAGTCTGAATACTTTGTTCTCAGTATTGCTGATATTCTGCTGAACAGTGTCTTATAATCACCAATAGTATTGCATATGTGTAATACACATTTTAACATCACTTTCAGGTGGTAAATTAAGCACTTTTCTGTTGGTTATAAGGTCATGAGATGAAAGAGTGTGCAGGCTTGCCAAAGGAAAAATCTGGAGAGGTAAGATAATAATTGTACACCTTTTTTAAATAATCTGTTTAATGTTTCATTCTTAACATGCATGTTTTGACAAACCTGGTAATAGTGTTATTGCCTTGATGTACAGGGGTTGTCCAGGCTTACATCCCTTGATCACAGCAGAGACGAACTGTCCATCGGAATATTGGTTTGGCGTAATAATATTTCCATTCTTTTGTTCTATACCCTTGCTTGGGTGTCTAATAAAAATGGCAAATGTTTTTATGGTATGTTGACTTGCAACTTTTCTTTTCACCAGCCAATGGTTTAGTATACTATGTTCAAAACAGTTATGAAGAAATTATTTACTGAGTACCTGTAACTATATATACGTATGTACTGAAGTATTTGTTGACTGTCTGTAACTGGGCTACATATGTTCTTCTCCTTTAGCATGATGAGATTCAGCCCTTCGTTGGTGCCGAGCAGGAATTCATATTTCTGCGACTGAACATCCTTCGAGAGTACTTGGAACGAGAGTTGAAGATGGATGGCCTACCATTCGAGTATGATTTTGAGGTGTGTTGTCATTATCGCTCTCACAATGTGTTTTCTCATCATGCACTTTAATCAAAAGTGTTGTATTATGCTCCTCATGATACAGTGATGTTCATAATACAAGAAAATGGATACAGTGTTATCATGCTTTTCTGTCTCCCCAAACATAATGTCAGCAAGGTTGTAATTGTAATGCAGTTAAGTTTGGTGGATGACTAGTTGTGTGCAAGTCCTCATGCAGGAGATGAGGCTGTTCCAGCAATAGTAAGCTTACCTGTGTGCTACATGTTTTCAGAGAGCGTTGGATGACTGGGTGTTCATGTGCTTCTTTGTGGGAAATGACTTCCTACCTCATCTACCGTCCTTGGAAATCAGGTATGTTGACCTTGTAAACTGGAAACCATTGAAGAAATAGCAATTGTTTTGTATCACCAGGTTACTGTTTGTGTGTATCATGATTTTTTAAGACTTGCACTGCACCATGTGAAGTTTACGGAAACACAAAACCACGACACACCCTGTGTGAAGTTTGTGACAGAGACACAAGCTGGTTGTAGACATTTCTGTTGACGGGAGGCACTGGTTTTGCCCCCAAGGATAAATTGTTATATGTTGCTATAGTTAGAATCCTTATTCCGAGAACTACGTCAGATTTGTCTGTCTGCAAATAGTGAAATTTACATTGGGACTCCTTTGTCAATGTTCATGTATATATTATAATCAAAATGTAGGACTGACAAATTGTCTGAAAAAGCAGTGTCGGTTAGTGTATCTTGGTCAAAGCAGCTTCATATTATGCTGTTTGTTTATTGACAAGTAAACTAGCACCCCTTGTTTCAGAGCAATGTCAATAGTAAGACCAAACCTAGGTGTTTTGTAGCACCTGTATACAAAACAGCAGGTCCATTGGGCTGTTGTATGAATAAATTACCTGGTTGTATGACTAAATGTGCTAGGCAGGTATTGTCATTATATTTTCATTGCTATTTCAGGGAGGGAGCTATAGACAGACTGGTAAAACTCTATAAGATCACTGTCTACAAGACTGGGGTAAGCTTGCCTGGCCATTGCGATACCTCTCCATGAGTATTCTTGTTTACCATTTACTGCCAGTAGATTGGGAGCTCTGGATAAGGTGGTGGGACTTGGTGTCTCTGTTGATCAGGTGGTTAGACTGGGTGTCTCAGTGGACCAGGTGGTCAGACTGGATGTCTCAGCAGAGTAGGTGGTCAGACTGGGTGTCTCAGTGGATCAGGTGGTCAGACTGGATGTCTCAGTGGACCAGGTGGTCAGACTGGATGTCTCAGCAGAGTAGGTGGTCAGACTGGGTGTCTCAGTGGACCAGGTGGTCAGACTGGATGTCTCAGCAGAGTAGGTGGTCAGACTGGGTGTCTCAGTGGATCAGGTGGTCAGACTGGGTGTCTCAGCAGATTAGGTGGTCAGACTGGGTGTCTCAGTGGACCAGGTGGTCAGACTGGGTGTCTCAGTGGATCCGTGGAACAGACTGGGTGGATCAGGAGGACAGACTGGGTGTCTTGGTTGATCAGGTGGTTAGACTGGGTGGTTACGGGGTGGTCAGACTGTCTCAGAGGATCAGGTGGTCAGACTGATCACTACACATGCATCTAGTCCAGTATTAGTTCAGGCTGACATGATGTTGCTTGAACTGTATCCACCGTGTGACATCTGACTGCCTGTAGTGTTGATTGGTTTTGATGATGCACCGGAAACTAAACTTCTGTCTGTTACCTTGTTTTTATCCCCTGCCGCGTGTTTAGCGCGAAGTGGGGGATATAGTATTAGGCTCTGTCCGTACATCCGTATGTAAGTACAGATTGGAATATCGTAAGGACCCCATTTACTAGATCCTTTTCATATTTGGTACCTGGGTCACAGCAACTATGGTTTTTAGGAGTTCCATACTCTCGTCAAGGTCTTAGTGACTGTTCAGATATTTTTGTTTGAATGTTAATGTGTTTATGTTTTTGTTGACATTTTACTTCATCTTAAACTAAGATCTTCACTTTCAGTTTCACTTGATAATATGCAGCAGGGGATTATGTCACCTTTGTGACAATGCTTGTTTGTTGTTTTGTTGTACAGGGCTATTTGACAGACAGTGGCGTAGTGTCTTTGGAGAGAGTCCAGCTTGTCATGGCAGGTAAGGCTTTGGTTGAGCAGCTAGGTTATAAATTCCAATGTAATCTTGAAGAATATTTACTAGATGATCCATCATACAGTGTAATTTCTAATGAATATTTAATGTCTGTTACATTAGTTTGAGTAACCTCTATACTGTCAACTGTTTTCAGCAAATCAATGAAACTGACTCACTTAAATAGAAAGAATCAGTTTTCTTCAAGTGGAGTTCAGCAAACTGAAACATAAAAGCAAGAGCTTGAAGACAGAAGCTAGTTTCTCTAGTTTATGTGAGATTCCTCTTTTTCAAGATCTAGGTCAAGTTGAAGATGAGATTTTCAAGAAGAGGAGAGAAACAGAGGTAATGATGATGCTCAGTGTGCTTCTTGACTTGGTAACCCTGATGTCTGGTGATGTTGTTAGTGCTTAAACGTTTGGTTTTCTTGGACTGAATGCTATTACTGGCACCTGGCATAATATGGCAGGGAAAAACTTTTTACTACTTGGTGTTTTTTTTATGTACATTCTAGTCCATGTTCGCCATCATAATTTAATGGGTTTTCCAGATATTGATGTACTCAGTTCCTCTTTTCTTGCATCCTGATAGCTTGTATGTGACAACATTGACAAGTATGCCAGGTTTGGCCTCTACAGACTTCTTCCACTAGAGATGAGCATGATTGATAAAAGGTTGTTTCTGAAGACTTTTGGTTTGTGACCATTTCAGCTTGATTTCCGGAGGCGTAACAAGGAAAAGAAAATGAGGATGCAAAATGTGAGTGTGTGCTTTACAAAACTTCTTGTATGAGTGTAGATCATTTGGTTTCACATGCTGAAAGAATGGTACTTCTTGACAAATTTGATAGTGTGATAAATGGTGTTTATGTTCTACAGCAACGACAAGGTGACCGACCCCGATGGATGGCAGGGGGCCAGTTTGCTCCTAAGGTAAATATTGAAGACTTTTCACTTTTACTTTAAGATTGGATGAGGGCATATTAACAGTGTCAGGTCTTACAGGATAGATTTGTATGGGATCCGGTGGTGATTAAGGGAAGACTCCAATACTTGGTGTATGAGGATTGTACATGTGTGGCTACAGTGTGTAACCTCACCTCACTAATTATGTGATATCAAACCCTAAACTAGTATGTTAGGACTCATGCTCTCAGTCATCATTTTACATGGTGAGACTCTTTGACTTATAGAATACCATTTGTGACTGTGACGTAAAACATCATTCAGTTTGTTTGTTCATCATAGACTTAAGAAGCAGGCTAGCTTGAAACGTTCATAGCCCTACAAACTTCTTAACACATTGGCTACAATAAAAGTTTGGTATCCTTAGGGCTACGAACATTTCAAGATCTTTGTTACTTATGAAATAATCTGACTGTTAATATGATCCTCAAACCACCCTTGTTAATGGCTTCTGTATCTAAACAACAGGAAAGATAGGCAGCATTATTTCTACTCAGTTCCAAATCAGAGTTGTTTCTCACCAACACAACACACCTGGGGCCTGCTTATGTTCCCATTTTTCTCACCAATCCCTACAAATTAATATAACAGTTGTTATTTTATTTCTGTATTGTTGCTGACTCAGAAAGTTGTATGATAGGGTGATCTTCTTGATGTTTTGTAGCCTATCGGTGAAGGGTCATCTCCCATATCCAACCCGCGTCAAGAAGCCTACCAGATGAGGATGCAGCAGACAGCATCATACTCCACATCTAGTGGAGGCTCGGCCAATCGGAATGCTGCATATGACTTGAAGCAGTCTATGTCCGAGAATGGTGGGGAAAGTCGGGGAACAAAGCGAGGAGCCTCGGCCGTAGAGGATGATGAGGAAGAAGAACCTGAAGATGAAGTCAAGTATGGAGAGTTACACAGTGATCACTGAAGTTAACAGTGGCATAACTGAGTGGTTAGAGTGTGTCCTTGTTATGCCATACCTTGAGTTGTAATATATTGTTGTATATTGCTGTAATGTTGGTAAAGTATCAACTCGTTCACTGAAGTAATCACTGCATACTACTGTGAAAAAACATATGATTCACCAGATTTCTTTCATCTCATTCCATGGCCAGTGACCTGTAATAAAATGAATGATTTTACTTTCTTTTAGCTTCTTTTGAGAAGTATACATGATAGAAGTAGGGATGTTGCCCTGTAGATACCATACACAGAACCTTGAAAAAGAAAAGAAAACGTGCAACAGCAAATTTAGCAAATGCATGTTTTCCCAACGCCATGTTTGATCATTCGCAACCTCTTCGGGTGATCTTGTTGTCCATTGTTAATGCCAGACAATCTTGCTCACGCATATTTTCGAAGATGTGTGATTGCTACATACTGTTAGTACATTGTTCATAGGCTGAATACATTCTCTCGACTAATCACATTTAGTGTTTGATAAATGGATTGGCTGATCTATGGAAGTTAAGGTTTAATTGATCATTTAACTTAATGATGTCGTCTAGCTACCGAAATGGTAATTTATTTTCGGAATATTTGCCATTGTCAATGACATGGTCAAATATATACCCTTAGAGATTGAGTTGGTCCACAGGGCTGGCTATAAAATATAGTTGTAAGCCTGCCATGTAACTAGAAAGCAGCATGCCGCCGGACAGATGGTATTTTATACTCTGTGTTTAAGCTGAATCTCGACTTCTGTGAAGTATTCATTGGCTCAGACATTTTGTAATTGATACTATGTCAGATATTTGAAAGTTGCTCTTCCGAAAATGCTCCACATATGGTGGGTTTCTTGATTATGAATGCACATTGAGTATGTGTATTTTGAGGTATTACATGTTAATAATATCTACCTTTTCTTGATGTCAGACTATGGGAAGATGGCTGGAAAGATAGATATTACAAGTCCAAGTTTGACACAGATGCCAATGACATTGACTTCCGACATAAAGTGGTGAGTAGCAACTGAACTCAAAATTACAGCTGGATTCTGTCGAATGAATGCATCCTCAGTACCGCATATTTAATATAAGAGCAGGCTTAGACGCTTAATTAGGCTGCTTACCACTACTTTGTTGTGGAAGTCATGGTGGCTGAGCGGGTTAGGCGGCTGACTTTGTGTGCTGGTGGTTAGGTGCCTGACTCTGAGGGTGCGGGTTCGAATCCCGGATGGGACTCAACCACAAAAGTAATAGAATTTGTACTTTCCTGAGAAAGTGAAATCCCAAATATGACATATGTTGCACTACTTTGTTCTTGACCTTATCCTTTTTGACCTTGCCCTTCTCTATTTGACATTGACCTTTGGCCTTTCCCTTTCTCTTTCCCTTGGCCTTGTCCTTCTCATTGTACGCTGTCATTCTCTGTTTAGCCTGGACAAGACCTGATTATTTCCACGTTTCTGTGATTTTGCTGAATGTTAGCACAGAATAACAAACAACATCATCTTATTCTTAATGCTTCTGATGTCTTATCACTTTTTTCAACAGTGTTTGTTGCCATTGTTTCAGGCTCACCACTATGTGCGGGGATTGTGTTGGGTGTTGAGGTACTACTATCAGGTGAGTACCTGTGCAGACTGTAGGCAGACTGCAGATTTTCTACACATTCCAAGAAACACTAAAGTCATTTGAAAAGCTTTTACTTAGTGTAAAGGACCCATTAAGATCTGGGGCAGAATAGGCCTTCAGCAACCCAGACTTGCCACAAAAGGCGACTATGCTTGTTGTAAGGGGTGACTATTGGGATCAGGTGGTCAGACTTACTCTCTTGTTTGACACATGTCATTGGTTCCTAGTTGTGCAGATTTATGCTCCTGCTGTTAATCACTGAATTGTCATGTCCGGACTCGATTATTTACAGACTGATGCCATATTGCTCAAATATTGCTGGGTGCACGGTAAAATGAACTCACTCGTCACTGAGTGTAGAACTGTAAATACCAAATCATTTCTGACTTCTGAAGATGATCATTATTCTTGCTGCTTGATGCAAACCTCTAACATAATTAATGAAAATACCGAAGCTTGTCATGTGTTTTACTGCTCTGTTAACATTACCATATAGCTGTATCTGAATATTAAGTTGATACTGGCCTACTTTCAGGGCTGTGCTTCCTGGAAATGGTACTTCCCCTATCATTATGCACCATTTGCGTCAGATTTTGTCAACATCGGCGACCTTCCCAATGACTTTGAGAGGAACACCGAGCCAGTGAGTATTGTGCAGAAGGGTTACTTGAACTGAAAACTTGTAATCTTCTCTCTGGAAAAATGATTTTATTAGAAATTGAAGTTCGCAAATGGAGACTCAAGCATGACAGAGGACCTATTTGTAGATTGCAACCATCATCTTGCAGGTCACATGAACAGGCCAGTCTGAGACAAGGCAATTTGCTGCAGAGAGATGTGTTCCAGAATGAGTGATTATGTTATTTGTTATGTTCCAATCCCCAAGAACACCTGATGAGTGTTCTAGCCCAGATTTGGTTTTGAGCATATACCCATGTTACAGTTCCAGCCACTTGAACAGCTGATGAGCGTGTTCCCTGCCGCCAGCAAGCAGCATCTCCCCCTTACCTGGCAGACTCTCATGGAGGATCCGGTAAGTTAGCCGTGCCAAACTCATGCAAAATGTTCCCACTGATCCCCAGCACCATATACTTGATACTGTGTGTAGCAATCAAAGCATTGACTCCTGTTGTGCCACTGGGCTCCACTGCACCAGGTACCGTAATGGACTGGATGGTCAGTCTCCATGACTTGGTGGACAGTATGGAATTTTGTGTCATACCAGTCGCAGAAATAACATTGTAGGAAATTTCTGAGAATGACACAAAAGAAAAGGTGCACTCTCATGAGAAGAAACACTGAAGAAATTACTTGTGCTTGTGAAAACACTTCCATCATGTGTAATTCAAGAGATGGTGTAGTAAGAGTGCTTAAGAAATTACACACCAAACATAGTTTCCTTCTTGCGTCTCTCATTTGTATCAAACTGTTGGCAACTTCGACTGATTATATTTCAGGAATCACCCATTATTGATTTCTACCCCATAGACTTCAAGATAGATCTGAATGGAAAGAAATATGCATGGCAGGGTAAGATATCATCTTTGTTGTGGAGGGACTGAAGTCATGGAAGTATCCATGTTTTGTTACCCGGCGCAGGGGATGTAGTATTAGGTTCTGTCGTTCCATCAGTCCTTACAAATTTGAATATCTTAAGAACAGTTGACTAGATTCTTTTCATATTTGGTACCTAGGTTCACCACATTATAAGAAAGATTTGGTTACCTTGACCTTCATTTAAAGGTCTCAAGGGACTTTTTAACGTTTTACCCTTGTCTGCGAGATATCTCAAGAACCAGTCACTGGATTTTCTTCATATTTTAATAATCTTGTTGCCTTATCTCACAGCCATTCACACACACAGAAACACACAGACACACATGCAGTTTGAGTCTTGACTTTAACCCAGACTCATCTCCCACTCTTCATATGGATCTGATTCGACTTGTACATAACAATTCCTCACTAACATGGAGCTCTTGTGTGTAGGTGTTGCTCTGTTGCCCTTCGTGGATGAAAAGAGGCTCAAGGAGGCCCTGAAGAGTGTGTATCCAGATCTCACAGTTGCTGAGCGTAAGTTGTTTTTCCACGATTGATATTCTATTTGTCCACTTTATTGTTGGAATCAGAACCCCTATATAGTGCCTAGCTCCAGTGAGACAACCTAAGGATTAGTCAGATTTGCACCTGGTGCAAGTCAAGTTTTGAAGAAGTAAATCAACAATAAATCTAACATTATATGCATGAGTATATGAGCTGATTTTTCTTCTTAGAATAGCTGTGGCACTGAAACATAAGTTGTTCACTGGTCACAAGGGGGCATGAGTTCATGTATCCTCGATGAAGGTTGAGTGGGAATGTAAACAAACATCGAGGGTACATCAACCCATGGGCCCCAAGGGACCAGTGAACGACGTATTTATCTTACCAAGCACCTTAACCCCATGGGTGCCACAGACATATGTCCTTCCTCCTTAACCCTAACTTTGAAGTCCAATAAAATCCTAAATTTGTCACGCACACAAATATACCTAATTTCTACAGGACTTTTCCTGTTTCTTGATACTATCCACTATTATTTCAGACAAAGCTGAACTTCTTAAAATAGCTTTCAAAATAGGCTTCATCATAAATGTGGCCATTTTAAGCATTCACAGCGTTATTTGCTGTATGTTTTGAAATGTTAAAATCTGATGATTACTGGGAGTATTGAATTTCATAAACAGCATGTTAATGATCTATCATATCAAGTTTTCATGTAACCGCAACGTTGCTGATGAACCCTGAGTCATTTAGGATGTGTTAGAATGTACACTTGCACAAGCCCTGGAGTGCACTTTCCGCCATATTGGATAGATTTACAGTATCATGTTTCACGAAGGCTGGTATTGAGGCGCCAATTACATCACATATTTTTCATAGTCAGCTTCCTTAAATGCATCACTGAATTACCCATACATTTTAGAATCAGATTACAAATTTCACCAATACCAACTGCCTAGATAAAACAAAATGAAAGATATTGGGTGTGAAAAAGAATACTGTGCTTGCAAGACTGCGCTTGTTTCAAATGTAAACAAAGAAAAATTCTGATTTTTACTTCATGGCATTTTCAGAAATTTTCCAACATCCAGCCGTCTAATCATTGCTTTCTGTGGCTCAATATGTTTAGAATATGCAGGGAAATGTATCATAGCAAGCAACAAATAGCAAGCTAAAAAGAAATACCACGCAATGATTTGACAACTGATAAGAAGTTTCCATGCAGTGTGACGCCACGACGGTTGCAAAATCATGCTGAATGACAATGTTAATTATCAGCATTTCTGCCTTTTTCTCTCATTTACGATGAAATTGATATAGAACATATAACAGTGCACAGATAGTCAGAATCATTCTGATTACTTGCATTGCATATTTATGTACAAACAATCCCTGAATCAAGGGAAAAGTCCTCGCAAAATCCTGTGTACCCTTGTCAGCGAAGCCACCATTTTGCAAGAAATCGGTTGTTGGTAGTGTTGTCATACATCAACATTGTTGTACATATTAGGCAAGTTCTTTGAGGTGAAGGTCGGTTGAACAAGAGTAATTTGAATTGTTTGAAGCAAGTATTTTTGTAGCTATTGCTAAACTTTTTCTTACAAGAAGACAGATTTAGAGTTCTCCCTTCCTCCATTTGCATTTGCCATACATCAGTAATTTCTGTACATCATATGTATGTCAACATTGTTCTAGATAGAGAATTACTACCACAAAGTAACGAATGAGTTGCCACTGGCAGCGGGTTACACTGAAATGTACCCTGCTTACATTGAAAATAATTGAAGAACCTTCAGCCAATCAGACAGTGACATTTATGTGTGAGGTAAGATAATGCTATTTATAGACATGTTGGCTATGACAGTTTTCGTTATCAGGGATCAGCTGCCTCTCTGTGTTGCCATGGTTTCTTGGGTACTAATACTACTACATCATGGAAATATGTTTTTGTGCACCGAAACCTGACATTTTAACACACATTGCAACAAGAATCTGGCTGGTGCAACTAGGTTTCTATGTTAGGTTGCACCTGGTGCAAGTAGGTTAACATCTCTTAAATCGAGCAACTCATTCAGTACCTCATGGTAGTAATTCTCTATCTTGAATAACATTGAATCATGGATGATGCACGGAAATTACCAGTGTTTTGTGAATGCAAATGGATGTAAGGAAGATAACTCTAAATATGTTTTTCTTGTGTCTTCTGCAAAATCTTGCAGTCAAAACTCAAAACGTTCAAGTTTAGTCCAAGTGATTGTTAAGAAGGGGAATTAGACCATGGTGACTAGAACAAGACCTGCAGGAAAACAACAACATGCAAGATTTGAATCGTGTGTTTTCACACAGGTTGGCTGACCCATCGCCCCCCCCCCCCCCCCCACCCTAGATTCACCTAGATTCAGCATGTTCTGTGTGTATTTTAGGGAAGAGAAATGTTCGCGGGGATGATCGCTTGTTTGTGGGCTTCAATCATCCATCCTACTCCCTGTTTGAGGGGCTCTACGAGGGAGTAAAATCCACTGAGGTGAGGCCCTTATAGGGTGATTGGATCTGACTGTTATCAATAGTGTGATTAACTAGAGACTACAGTCTGTGTATTGGATCAATTTAATGATTTATTGAATTTAAAGATTTATTTAATTTATTGTGACATGTGGCACAGTATGGGTATATACAAAATTTCTACTAATATTATTTCAGTATCTGATTGTAATGTCTATCTCTTGTTTGTGAAGTGAAATACATGAGATAGTTTTGTTGGTTTGTTATAGCCTGTAGATTTGGATGCGGGTCTGTCTGAAGGAGTCTCAGGGAAAATCTGGTGTGATGATTTAGCAGTGCTAACTGGAAGGTGAGACATTGCACATTTTATATTTCGGAGGCATTTCTTTACGGCTTGTCACTACCCATTGTGTCATGTTCTAAACGAATATGCTTTGTGGCCATGTTCTGTAAATAAAGTGTCTCTTCAGTATAGATAGGTGTCTTTTGTTTCAGTGTTGTGAGATCTATTCTGCCTGCACTGAAGGATATAGAGGATAACAGAGTTATATCGTAAGTGTACAGTCTAACGTTGTGCATAATACAGGGAGTAAACAGGGGAGACGACTGAGGATAAGACAGTAAGGTGTTGAGTCCAATGAAAAGATGTGCAGTTTGTGATAAGCATAACATGCTGATTAAGCAGGGAAAACTGCAAAGGTTAAAGGTCACATGCAACCAAAAAAATCATAAACATAATTAGACAGACATTATTTACATAAATAACTACCCTGAACTGATCTGTTATAATTGCTTAAGAAAGTTGTGAAAGAGAAAAATAGCAGTCTGGACCACGTGAGAAGAAAAGTAAGAGGAAGAGTAAAGCCTTTCTTTATTACACTTGCAGTTGCTTGCTTTTTGTGGAATCATTTGAGTAGCATGCATGTTGTCAGGCGCTATATATTCATTATTGCAGTCAGGTGTTAGTATCTGTGTACCATCTTCCCTCTGTTGAGCAGTGTTCACTTCAAGGATCCAAAGTTTGATGCTGATCATCTCTTTCCTGCCAAGATACTGCCTGGTGCCAAGTGAGTTCTTCCCCCTTGTTTGATGTCCTAGACAACACATGCTCTGTTGTAATTAGGAATGGTCTCAGCTCAGAAAGATCATTTATATTGGAAGTGTGTCTATGTTCTGTAAACTTAGTCCTTATTTTCTTTGATGCTACAACCCCTTGTTTCACCAGTGTTAGAACATCAAAGCTGATCTGTATCATAATCCCCCACAGTGCATTAAGTGCGAAGCGGGGATAAAGTATAAGGCTCTGTCTGTCCATAGTGGAAGTCGTGGTGGCTGAGCGGGTTAGGCAGCTGACTTTGTGTGCTGGCAATTAGGTGCCTGACTCTCAGGGTGCGGGTTCGAATCTCTTATGGGACCCAACCAAAAAAGTACTACAATTTGTACTTTACTGAGGAAGTGAAATCCCAAATATGACATATGTTGTACATCCATACTTATGTACGAATTGGAATATCTTGAGAACCGTTCTCTAGATTCTTTTCTTATTTTGGTACCTAGGTTCTTGATAGTGAAAGACAGGTCTCAGACAGGTTTGGTAACCTTGACCTTCATTTCAAGGTCACAAGGCGCAAGGGGACTTTAACTTTTAGGTTTTCTTCACATTTGACATCAAGCTTCATCTAGGGAAGGTGCAGAGCCCAGTAGATTTTGGTGACCTTCACTTAATGTTCGAGGTTATGGAGACACTTAGTGACAATGCTTCTTGTTTCTGTATTTCATAGTGGGATAGTCTGGTGGTTGAAGTGTTCACTTCTCATAAACAAGGCCCAGGTTTGATTCCTATATGAATACAGTGTGTAAAGCCTATTTCTGGTGCTCCATGTTGTGATCTTGATTGAAGGTTACTAAAAACAGTAAATCGGCCTGACTTTTTCCCCTGCGCTAAGTACTGTGATAAATAAATACCTCAACTACTTCTGATGACTGTCTCTGCAGGATGCCTGCAAAGGTGTTGAAGCCAGAGGACTTTGAGAAGATGTTCCGGAGCCAGCAGGAACGAGGGCGTGGTCGGGGACGTGGTGGGTTTGGTGGGCGTGGGGGCTCGGGCTGGAGGCCACAGCTTGGCTTCACCCCAGACAGTGGGTACAGACAGGATAAAGACATATCTTCAGCCCTCAGGATGATCAGGTCAGTACACATTCTAGGGCACACCATGGGGACACACCATAGTGTCTGCAACAAACATTATGTTATTGACTTCCTCAATTCCCATACTAAAACATGTAAGAAAGCAGTACTTCTTAGAGTATGCTAGGTACAAAACTGGCTGCATTGTAAGATATTGTTCTTCTCAATACTGCGATACAGTTGTCAATTTGGTTCTACAAGCACTGATGACACAGGTTGCTGTAGTGAAGCTAGAATATTGCTGACTGTAAAATATATCTACACTTCAACCAACACAGCTGAAGAGATTCACATGTTCTGTTTTAGACATGGGAGCCAGGGCTATGGTGGGGGTCAGAATTATGTCATGTCGTCCCAGAACATGCATCACTCACAGTATCATGGTGGACGCAACTATGGAGGTAAGCTGTTCAAATTATTTGTTTCATGCCTTTGCTAGTTTTTCTTGTATTCTTACATGATTACACTGCACACATTTAAATTTGTAGACAGGGACCCAACTCGTCTCCAAGTACAAAGCCTTAATGTTGACATTGTGGTAATTACGGTCAGTAGCTGGGTGTAGTTGGACTTAGACTTTATGGTCAGTTTTGCAGGTATTACTTTCTTACATCAACTACTCTGCTGACAGTCAGTGAAATATATGAATTAATCTTTAGGGAAACCAACCATCACCTTTCGTCGTTATGGAGAATCTGTTGTTGAATAGGTTCTGAAGTTCTACTTTTACTGGTGCTTCGTTTGCTTGTATCAGCAAGAGTTACTTCCCTTGCATCACTTCTGTTACAAATATAGTGATCAATAGATGCAAGAGAGAGATTCAGTGTGCAGATTGTTGTGTTGTATGGCAGTTAAAAGGGTCACACATTGAAGAATCCCTTTAGCCATCTCAGTGACAACTACTCTGAAATTATAGTATGCTGCACAAGTTCTTGTGAGATAACACTTTTATGAAACAATTGAACTCTCTATGGTATCTGAGTGAGGGAAACTACATATGTACTGTAATTCAGATTTGTTTCAGCAAATTATATACTGATCAAACTTTACTGACATTATCTTAACACAAACCTCGCAAATTACCAACAACACTCTCCTCACTTGAAGACTGAAGCTTTTGCTACCTTTAAAAGTGCTGAAGGATAGTCCCTGGATGTTGGTTTTGCAGTTAAACTTTTTTCACTGACACCATGCTTTCAGAATTATTTACAGACTTGTAATATTCTGCTGAGTCAGCACATTAGGATTCTTGGTTAAAACTGATCCCAACATTTTATGCTGTGCAGAAGAGGTGACGATTCAAAGGTGCTTTTCACCCTGACATGTTTACATCTTCTCATTCTAACATAAGGAAGTGGATTGTAGTTCTTAATATCAATCACTTGATTGCCTGCTTCACCAAGGATTTAGAGACCACAGTCATACAACTTTGAAGCATGTAGCACTAGATATGTGATCCCCAGGGAGTTGAGATTGAAAATATGATGTGCCATTGAGAGAGACATCCAATGATAGAGGTAAAAAACAAGTGTCTTTGAGCAGTTTAACTGGATATCCATGCTTTACAAATGTTAGTGTAATAATAACAATAATTTATCCACAAATCTGTCTGCAATAAAGAGTGACGGTTGAAATGCAATGGTTAGTCCAGGCATTTGTTGGTATAGAATTACACTGTGAAGTCAGCAAATGACCACACAAAATCAATGAGTAAACAACAAATCCTAATGCACATGCTGCCACCAACACATGTGTCATTGTCTCTGTTGTTTTAAGTAAAAGTCTACATAGACTTTCTCTCACAGTTTCACTTTGATGATTCCAGTTGTAAGTCATTGATGAAATTACACACTATAAACTGTATGGAACAAATTAGAACACCAAACTAGATTTTGAGATAGCTGTGGTCAGAACTCAAGACATTATTTTTAGGGTCTTTCTATGTAGAAGGGAGGTTGTGTTTCCTAGTGGCTAAAGATTTCTCTCTTACACTGAAGATCCTGGTTTGAATCCTGGTTTGATGGGTACAGTACATGAAACCTATTTCTGGTCTCCCTTTCCTTCATATTGCTGGAATATTGCTAAAAGCATCATGAAACTAAACTCACTCAGTGATTCACTTGTATGTAATAGTGATAAACAAATAGTCCGTTTATATTGGGCTAAATTCACACAGACGGCATGCTCATAGCTTGAGAATTTAGGAGTCACTTGTAAAACACAGAGAAAAAGTATGTCAGTATGTTTGCTTGAAAACATGTGACTGTTTCCATCTCATGGTGACCACCACTGGAAATAAGCAAAAACCATAGGATTTCAACTTCCATTTTTGAGTGTGGAGTAAGTTTTTGTCCCTGGAGTGAATATAGTCTGTGCAATCTGTGTCACTGACACTGAAACAGTTTTTGCGTCCAATGTCACAGTATGTGTTGCAGTATGGATCCTGGTGTCACAGTATATTGTGCTAAAATGTTTTTGCTGATACATAGACCTTAGTTTTGAATATATAGAAAGATGCATCCTGTGATGTTTTCTACTTTTGTCCATGCACAAGTGTTAGATAGTAGTTGTGTCAATTTGGACATATTTGCCAGTTTGAGGTTGTCAAGTGCTATAAGTGTTTGTCCGTCATGCAGGAGTCCCTGGTTTGATTTCGCTCATATGTACAATGTATGAAGCCCATTTCTGGTGTCCTCCAATTCCAGTGATATTACTTGAATGCAATGTTGCTAAGAGTGGCATAAAACCAAATTCACTCAGTCACTCCCTATTATGAGAAGGATATGCTTACTGTATCATCAGTGTGTTTACAGAAAACTGAAACAAGGGTACCAAACTCAACATATGATAGTCCCATATCAGAATTAACCACTTCCTTTCATCACATCACATCACATAAAGCAGGCTTAGGACTTGTATCCACCTCTTGTTAGAACATGTCTGTAACTTGCTGAAGCCAGTGGAGAATGCAGGTCAGATTGGGCCTCCACTGAAACCATAAACTACGACTTGTCGGCTGTATTTTTAGTTTATTGTTTTATCTTGCAGTGAGCTGTATTCCAGCTAAATCTCGTTGGCCTGTATATCATTATCTCACAGAATGTGACCTTGGTTGGAATGGGTTGCTAGCATTCTGTTAATGATCTAACATCCAGTCAAGCGACCATCCCCAGAGACTTGGCAGTTATCATATTCCCCTGAACATGTGAGATATGACTGATGCATTTAGTCATTTATTGTCATGTATTTTAGAGCATATTGGATTGGAACAACATTCATTCACGGGAATTGTTGGAAACGCCATGGTGATTCTTTTGTCCTTGTAGGTTTCTTTGCATTGTTTGCCATGATGCAGCACCTAGTGTTGGTTAAATGTACTACTCATCAGGTTTAGACTCACTGTGTAAATGTAGCAACTGACTAACTATTCTAAACTAGATTTTGCAAAACATTCAATTCTTTTTAAGGATACTGCCTATACATGAACGAATGCATTGTGAAACAAACTCATTCCTTTGAAAAGATTATTGATATGAGTTCAATAAATGTTGAAACTCAGTGAAAATTCTTAAAACTGAACCCCAAACGCACATGTTCACATGCACAATATTTACACATGCTTTTCAGCAATTTGATGCATGATCCTTCTGCAATTAATGTACATAAAGTTTGCAGCTGTTTCCCTCAAGGTAGTGGAGAAATTCGACTTAAAGGTAACCATATGTATATATGTACATCACATATAGAGTGAGTGTAAACCATTGAAGGGTAGTATAGGTTTACTGTTCACCTTTGGTTATGACGAAAGTTAACTGAAGACCAGGGCCCCTTTCTCAAACCTCTCATAAGCCTAATATCTCGTAACTATTCTCATAGCATTCCTACTTCCTATGTTACAGTATAGGACCTACAAATGCTACGAGACAAGTTACAAGATCTTAGGCTTACAAGAGCTTTGTGAAAGGGGGGCCCAGGGGCCCATTTCACAATACCCTCACAGGGGTTAAAAAATCCCATTGCCCGACCTCTGGGACAAGTCAGTTTTCATTTCGGGCAATAAAATAATGGTATCTTACTTGTCCATGGCCTACTAGATGATTGTATAGTTTTAAACTGCAAGTAATTTTGGATTTAATTTCAAATCTGCTCATAATGAAGCTGTTTAATCACTCTTTGATAAATAGTCCAGAAAACATTAACATCAAGCATTTTGTCATAAAATCAGTGCAAGTGGAAAATTATTCAGGATAAGTTTCTTTCCTGAAGTTACTTGTCCTGTGGCATGTGGCTTTCCAAATTACTAGTATTTTTGAACCCCAGTCTCATAAGAAGATATCTTGTAACTTTCCTTGTAGCATTCAAATCACCCATGCTGTAACACAGGAGGTATGAATGCTAGGAGAAAAGTTACGAAACGTTAGACTTACAAGAGTTTTGTGAATCAGGGCTCTGGATGTTTAAGTGTTTTACCAGGGTGAACATGTGACACTGTAGCTGATTGTATTGTTTTCTGCTCCGGCTGTCAACCACTGGTTTGTTGAGACTTGCCATGAGGCAGCTGGAATATTGTTATCTCAGGTGGAAAAAGTCACTCTCTCTCACCTAAATAGAAATTGAATTGTATGCATTAGTATTTTTTGTAATAATAAGTTTAATTACTTTTCATGAAAATGATATATTAAAGGAACAATTTTTCAAGGAATGAAAGCCATTTTATAAATAATTAAACATTTCTACTGTCATTATTTGAAAGTCTGCTCTGTTTATCTTCCAGACTCCTTATAAAGCGGTAAAAAAACCCAGTTGGTTATTTGAATGGAGATGGATACCATTAATTGATACTTGTAATTTACTGAATTAAAAATTATTTAATAGTCTTGAAATCAATGAAGTTTACCATGTAGCAAGCTTGAGGAGAGTTTAAGAGTTGTGATCATGTTGAACAAGGGGTGAAGATGAACACTACCCTCTGTGGCTTGTGAATGGCCGTCCAACCCCAATTGAGCCTGTTCTGGCCTGTGAATGAACTATGGAAAGCACCGACACAAGTTTAAAGATATGATTGAGAAATATTTGAAGATAAGTTCTAGTGTTGATTGCTGGGGCTGTGTAGGAGCCTTGCGATGACGCTGAACCATTATCGTGGTTGTGGTAGCTGATTGAGAGATATACTTATTGATAAGGGGCAGATAACTCTGAATGGAGTCATGTAGATGAGGTTGGGAGCCCCTTGACATCACAGATGACACACAGATTCATTCAATGCTCTTGGGTCACTGTGACCTCACAACATTGTTTGAACTGGGTGAAGAAACTTGTCAATATGTATCTGTTGTAAATATTGCTTGGTACCCTTACTTTTTTCAAATGGCATCAATTTTGATTTTAGTTGTAAGCCAGCTAAATGTTTATATATTTGTTTAGGCTGTCATTTGTGTCAAAGATAATAATATACATTTTCAGCTGCGAAACATTCTTCAAACATTATTTTTTTTGTACGTAGGATTAGTCCTGCTTAACAGAAACCCTAATGATGTTGATGAGGACATATATTAGTCCAGTAGTCGTGACTGGACTTACATTGATTCCCTGAAAGGGAACAGTGTGTAAAACTCAGCCCCAGTCATGATCACCATCTGGGGCTGCCTACTTTAGGCATACTAGAGACCTGATGTCCATGGCTAAAGTGCCAGAATTGCCCTGCTCATCTAGGTTTTTAGCACAGTGCCCATGCTTATAGCCAGCGAAGGGAACTTTTGAAAATGTCCCATAAATCACATGAGCAGTAAGTGGACAATGATAATTCTACCCTGATTTCACTACATACTGGATTGTCATTTGTGAATCTAAGTCAATTAGAGGTATATAATCATGTTATAATGAGATTATGGTAGAATGGAGATAACCATACTGTGTTGGAGGTATACAATGAAATTATGATAACTCGTCAGTTTTGGTTTAAGACCGCTCCGTACGTGTTCGGTTTTAAATCAGATAATTTCATTATATACCTCTGATTTTCCAACACAGTATGTTTATCTCCTGAGTGGTCCTGTTTGTACTCCTTTGCTCCCAAATAACAGTCATAGATTTACTGAAAAATTTCACTAGCTACCCAGGAGCACTGCAAACTTATCATTTAGTGGTCCTGGTGAACTTTTACCAGCCAGGGACCACAGGACCAGGTAATATTTTGCATACTGATGTGTTTCACCTCGTTCACTTTCCTCCCATGTAGAGCTCACACGAAATGAGACACTAACCTTTGGCATCTCCCCTCCCTGTAGCTTGAACTGTTCCTCATTTTGGATTAAAACACAACTCACTCACTCACTCTCACTCACTCACTCACTCACTCACTCACTCACTCACACAATATTCTCAGTTTCCCATGTCTCAACATGGTAACCCATTTTTCAGCAATTTGAATCATGTAAAAGCGTGATTTGCCTCAGAGTTCCCTAAGCTGTGAATGTGTGGAATATCTCATTGATACAGATAATCTGAGATTAAGCATACATGTTCTCAATGAAAGAACAGGCAGGAACTGGCACTGGAAGGGATATGCACTCCTTGTCATTGACAACTTACACAATGGTGGGGCTGCTTCAGGTCAGGCAGGGTCACATGACCTTCACCTTATGTATGGGGAGGACCTTGACATTGAGTTTGTAGCATATATCAGTGATTACAAGAATGCCATGTCTTGCTGTGATGTGTGCATGTTTGTACTAGATAGGGCAAGGGGCAGATATGGGGAATGACCTACATCAACAGTGAATTCTGTTTGAGTGGTCTAAGCAATCTGTATTGCTGGGTATCTTGTCTGTGTGGCTTTTAATAAATGCGCAGCATAGAGTAATTTTTTCAAAGCTTTGGACAGGGTTTATGGATCTCAACTTTGACTTTCGATGCAGAACAATTGACAGTCTTTGAATAAATTCATGATTTTGAAGAACAAGTAATGGCTCACTGGTACTGTCACATGGTGGCATGAATGACTTCTAGGCACCAGGCATCATTCTTTCTTGCATCATTCAATGCTTACCTTCTCAGAGGCTTCAAATCACAAAGTCACCTGATCATATTTAAATAATCTGGTTAGAATATGTCTCCACCAAACTTTGCCTGTTTTCCTTTGGCAATTCAAGAAGCAGAAGAGGTCTTCTTGTACAGGTTCCGGGTTAGTAGAGGTTTCCAGCAGCCAAAGCTGGTCTTCCTGTTGTCCTCTTGTACAGGTTCCTGGTTAGAAGAGGTATCCAGCAGCCAAAGCTGGTCTCCCTGTTGTATTCATGTACAGGTTCCTGGTTAGAAGAGGTCTCCAGCAGCCTAACCTGGTCTTCCTGTTGCCTTCTTGTACAGGTTCCTGGTTAGAAGAGGTATCCAGCAGCCAAAGCTGGTCTCCCTGTTGTATTCTTGTACAGGTTTCTGGTCATAAGAGGTCTTCAGCAGCCTAACCTGGTCTTCCTGTTGTCTTCTTGTACAGGTTCCTGGTTAGAAGAGATATCCAGCAGCCAAAGCTGGTCTTTCTGTTGTCCTCTTGTACAGGTTCCTGGTTAGAAGAGGTATCCAGCAGCCAAAGCTGGTCTCCCTGTTGTATTCATGTACAGGTTCCTGGTTAGAAGAGGTCTCCAGCAGCCTAACCTGGTCTTCCTGTTGCCTTCTTGTACAGGTTCCTGGTTAGAAGAGGTATCCAGCAGCCAAAGCTGGTCTCCCTGTTGTATTCTTGTACAGGTTTCTGGTCATAAGAGGTCTTCAGCAGCCTAACCTGGTCTTCCTGTTGTCTTCTTGTACAGGTTCCTGGTTAGAAGAGATATCCAGCAGCCAAAGCTGGTCTTTCTGTTGTCCTCTTGTACAGGTTCCTGGTTAGAAGAGGTCTCCAGCAGCCAAAGCTGGTCTCCTTGTACGGGTCCCTGGTTGGAAGAGCCTATGTCTCCCTGTGGGGATTCTGGGTTATAAAAGTCAATCAAAACAAATATGTCTCTCTTATCTATGTGATACGGGTTTACGTGGACAGTAATATCATTTTCTCAGTAAAGCACAGATTCTGTTGTACTTTTCATTGCTGACTACCATCTGGGATTTGAACTCAGGCACTCACACTGAGACAAGTAATGACCTTGCCCACTCAACCACTGAGGCTTCCTTAAAGAACTATAAGCGTAATCTTGGATGTTACATGTTAATTATGGTCATCCTGTATTAAGTCGTGTGTGTCCCATTATTTCAGCCATGGAAGCAGTGTCAATTTACACAACCTAGAGGGCTTCAGAAAGTATATGATCAACATTACCAGTTGTTTGACTTTCTTTTTGTAGAACTCTTGGAACTGACTCAGACCCAGGAGTACAAGAATTTGTACTTGAGTGAGTGTAACCTGAAATATGACAGACCCATGAAGCAGTCTAAGTAAACTTAGTCTCAGTG
Organism: Haliotis asinina; assembly: GCF_037392515.1. NCBI lineage: Eukaryota > Metazoa > Mollusca > Gastropoda > Lepetellida > Haliotidae > Haliotis > Haliotis asinina. The sequence continues at coordinate 5,760,813 of NC_090287.1, read as the reverse complement.
TATTTTGTTACACTCCACCACTGAGTCTAACAAAACCTAGTAGAAGGTCGCGTCAGGTAACCTTTGAGTGACCAATGACCGTCCAATCAAACGCGAGACTGTTAAATAGACTTAACCAATCAGACAACGGCTATTATTGGAGGGACTTTCAAAATATTCAGGTCACTGACACACATCTCTCCACAAACAAAAATCTGCATATAACACAGTTATAGGACCTGCAGTATATACGCTTTGGGGTTTCTGTTGACATGGTTACCAATAGCTAAGATTTGTGCAAGATAGCATCCCTGAATATTTCCAAAAACACTATATTCAGCGACTGTTTACTCACCATTGTCATGGTTGTACGTACGCCGTGTGCATCACCCGGAAGCAAGCATACGCTAAATAGCATTCAGAATCGTTCAGGTATGAAACTTTCCGAGATAAAAAGTTCACAAGGTGTGAGCGAATGTGCACTTTTGTCATTTGGTAAGCTGTGTTCTGATTGGTCAATCTCAATGGTTACCTGACACGACCTCCCATAAGGATTTGTTAGACTCAGTTGTGGAGTGCAACAAAAAGTACTGAGGATAAGTTTACTTACACTGACCCATGAACATGATAAGATTGGGCTGTCAGGCTTGCTGATATGGGGCACCTTTGACGAAGCAACCTACACAAAGGTGAACCTTAACTCCCATTCTTTAGCCTTACGTTAAGGTTACCTTAGTGACTTACGATCACCTTAGTGCTTTGTGAAAGGAGGATATGGTTGACACATATCCAAACTGCATTGATGCTCATGCTTTTGACCACCATGCTTTTGTCTGGTTCAGATTCAGTTATTTACAGACTGTTGGCATATAGCTGTATTATTGTTCTGTTATCAGTCTCTGGATTGGCCTGTTTTGACACTTCCATTTTGGACAGTATCATTTGGCAGGAATGTTGCACAGTGCAGAAATAAACAGCACAAAACAAATATATGTTTTAATCTGGAAGTACGGATAACTTGACGTATTTGATGGCCTCCTTCTCTGTACTTGAATCCCACAACGTTAATATCCAAGCTCACTCTTTCTCTCTTATCTTTTTTCCCCTCCACATGAAGCCCTTAGTCTCTGATGTATATTCAACCCGTTTGTTCAACTGTATACACATCATTGTATAACCCTGTTGAACAAGCTCTAGAGATCCTATTACCCTGTCAGCTTGACTTAGAACTGCCACAAGATGAGCACATGTTCCAGCTACTGCTTGCCCGTGCTGCAGTGTGGCTAACATGGAGCGTGCCAGTGGTGTAGGACTGTCACAAGAGATACAGATATACACTGTCAGCTTGTTCTAGCTTGTGGGTGGGCTGTTATACCTTCTACACATGACCCCCACCATCTTGGGTTAACCCAAGAAAGTCTAACAAGAGGGGTTTTAATAGGCACACTCACACCATCTGTCTATCATGGGGGTAGTGGCAAACTTGAAGATAAATTACTAACGTAGCCAATTTCCTCATATTGTTTCTCAGCCCAATACTCTTTGAAAGATGCTGTGAATTTGAGTGACAGATAATATTTTGCTACGCTGGCGATAGTATCGACAACGCCACTGCTGAATAGCATTTCTGGGGAGTTTTGGGAAAGGTGACATGGTAGTAATCTTGTATTTAGCACAGCATTGATGGGGGACCCACTTGCGTTGTAATAGGCTTTCAAGCACCCACACTGTCTTTCAATGAAGCGATATGTTTGTAAGCAGAAAAGTTGCCCTCGTTCCACCATTATTGTTTAGTTGGGTGGAAAGTATTATTTGTTCCCTCAATTGAAGCCTGATTTTGTGTATTTTTTCCTCGTACCCGTCAATCTAAGCTGTCAAAATGGTGGCCCCTCCAGTTTGAAGTGTCTCCTCTATCGTCCGGCCTTCAGCAGTGAGCGGTCTTTAATTGTTGCTGTTCGCGCATCGCAGCCACTGATCTGTTATTACTTGCAAAAAGCTGAATGCACGGGCGAAGAAAGTTCTCCTAATTGGCCTCTTAGACATGGCGGTATTGTCTCACTTGTAAAGATTCTTCAGGCTGCAGTGATTGGGGGAGCCCCTCAAAGCTTGCCTCGGCCCCAGTGCTTCTCTGACCCAGGTGCTGCAAGCTCTGCCTCCCCAATTTACGCAAATCTCTCGAAAAGAAACAAGAAACCTTCACAATGAGTGGCAAGATGCGTTGATGTAGGTTCCTTTTCACATAACGTTCAATAACCTTTTTCATATTCACTGACAAGGGATCTACGAATTAATTCAATTATGCTAGCCATTCCATCTACAAAACGACCGCCCCTGAGTGAATGCTTTGTGTTGGTGCATCACGATGAGACTGAATGGTTCTCCGTGGGCTTGGGTGTATGCTCCTGTGTAGGGACGGCACTGGGTGTTGACATAGGTCAACACTGTCGGTGTAGATACACTATATTTTATTGGTTGGGACTTAACACATTTCATGACGGGTATTTTGGCTGTACTGAGGGCTGTGTTCATCTTGTTTACTGAGACAACACCATATACAGGCTGTCTCCCTACTAACTGCTTAACAGTGAGAACCTAACGTTTTGCAACCTGCTGCTGTAGCAAGTTGAGTGTTTGAGCAAATAGGATCTTCCTTCACTTACAATTAGATAAATTTCTCAGCTTCTGCTTATTCTGATGAATAAAAAAGTATATCTGGAAAATTGTCTTTAGAGGCTATAAATAAACTTTCATATGTAGGTTGCGTTGGGCATGTCCTTGGTGTATGTTGAAATGTATGATGTGAGTTTGGAAAGTTAACACTTCTATCATTGCTCAGCCAATGCTATGTAATCTGATTGCTTCTTTTATGCTCATCTGTGTCGTACGATTGTACTTTCAACTAGTCAATATGCCTGGGTGATGGGGTGGCCTTGTGGTTTAAGTGCTGGTGCATCATGCTGACGATCCATGCTTCATTCCCAGCACAATGTGTGAAGCCTGAACTTGGTTCTCTCAGCTGAGGATTGACTGAAATATTGCTAAAACTTGTAAAGGTTGCATAATCCCCGAATACCTCATGCATCAAAAATATTTTGGCTATAGTCAATACAGGTGATCTGAAAGAAATATCTATTACTTTAAAATTGCATCCTCACAAGCAGACTGTTATTTTTGAACACTGTTGCGGGTTACTATATCTTTATTATGACCATATATGTTGAAATTAAATCAATTCATAATGTTTATTAAGTGAAGAAAATGACATATTGTAAAAATTGGCCAACACTGAAAATTTTCCAAATCACAGTAAATGGCATATATTGAACATGTCCTATACTTACCTAAATGTCATGACGTCCGCTTCCTGTTTTTGAAGTTAAATTTGTCTGAACAGTGATATAAGTTGCAAGTGCTGTGTGACATCGCAAGGCAATTAGACGACGGCCGTGCAGGTGTCCATTACCAAACTAACTAATGAACTTTTTGCGGAGAGTTTTGTTCGTTTGACAAAAGCGGTAGAGAGAGAAAAGACAGCTAATGGTGCCATGCTCGTCAGAATAGATAAGAGCGTCTTTGACAGGTTCCCGGTCAAATCTTAAACCCCTTCACGGCTTAATTAGCACTTGTACAATCTAAGTGAGAGAGTGGCCTGTCACTCGGAGTGAGAATATCTCTATTAAAGGGAGGCTGAGAGGGGTGTCCAGTTGCTACCTACGAGAGGACAGCCGTATTGAGGACTCTCCAAACCAGTGGTATTGTTTCTGAGGAGGTGCGCCAAAAGGTGTACCGACACACAACTGCGATCTGGGAGGTAAATGAGAATTTCGTGACAGAGTTGTCAGCGTCCAGATGATACGCCGAGGAAATTGGACCAACCCTAATTGTCATTTTCTTGATTAACTGAAAAGTTTCATTTCTTCGTTTCCTTGCAAACCTGTCAAGACTACTCACATATACAATAGTCTGATCAGGTAGTGCGTCAATTTATCACTGGAAGTGATTCTTGAGAATTTCACAAAAAATCTGGGGAGTTAAGACGTCTATATGTTCTTACAGTCAAGCACCTGATATTGCTCAAGTCATCCTTGTACTCAGTAATGTCACTGTCAAAGGAAAGTAAGTTTTTTACCTTTTGGACAATAAGTTTCAACCAAACAAAATTGTTCATAAAACTGTTCTTACGACAGATAGAACTCTGAATAAATTATTTAAAACATGATGCAAAGTGTGCCATTTCAAGAGTTAACAGGTGACCCACCCTTCACCCTGAATGATAGCTAAGTGGTGCACTTGATGTTATGCACGTCCAATATTGACTGTTTCATATTGTCTTTGACATAGTAATAATAGCGATAATAATAACAATGATGATGGACATTTATACCACGCTTTTTCCACACAGTTGTGCAAGCTCAAAGAGCTAACACATTGCTTCAGATAACCCAAGCTGTCTCTCAGGCTCTAGAGGGTTATTAGTCACATGACTTGTCCCACTAGGTACCCACTTTCTGCAGGGTGAACAGGGGTAATTTTGAACAAACTCACTTGCCTGCGGTGAGACCACACGTGTCACATGTGCTTTGTTATTGGGCAGGACCAGTCCCAGAAGCTCTTAAGTCAGAGAGAGTATCAATATGTTTTTGATGTCAGTATTGTATCAATGCAACCTTATAGACGTTAATGAGTAATATATGATTAGCTATCATTCAGTATAGCCGCCATTCAGAAGTGGGTGGCTGAATACACAGGGAAATATAGTTTCACGTCTAGATCTTGATTTCTCTGTAGGAACGTAATACCATGGTTAGTAATGTGTGTGCCTGCAGAATATGGTGAAGAATTTATATTGGTTTCATGCTTGCACAATGTATTAAGAATAGTTGACAAATCTTCAAGTTTTGATAACAGACATTCTGTTTTTAGGAATGAATATTGTTTTAAAATTAATGACGTGTTCAACTTTGAGACACGTTGACTTGAGGGTTATACATGATTTATTCAATCAGAATTATACAAATTATAGACCAACAATTCCCAACATGGCCTGTTTCTTTATGCGTGACTAAAGCTGCAGAGCCTTTGTTTCAATATCCTGTTAGGGGCTTGTATTAACTAGGAACACCCGGTAATATATTCCAGAGAAAACTGTTTACGATTGATTGGGTATTGCGTTGACAGTATCGACCTGAGCATCAAAATCCCCTCTTCGTCTGTTTCGATGACCCTCCATGCCTATCCACACTGGGCTAGATGAGCACTCAAGGCAGCCATGCAATATTGGAAGCTCATGTTTGTAATGTTACCTATCTGTATGAGTGAGCATGTGTGTGTGTGTGTATGTGTGTCTTCTACAACAGGTGCAATAGCTACACCTCTGTTTCAGCTGATCCATTGTTTGCAGCTAGTATGGTCTCAGCTTGTTGCTGTATCAGCTTACCAAAGCAGGGGAGGATGATAGGTCAAACAGGCTTATTTGTTTCGCTATTCAGTCAATGAAACAAATACAAGATGATGATGATGATGATGATGATGATGATGATGAATTATTTAGATAAGAATTCAAAAGTGTTCATTTTGTTATAGTTGATTATTTTTGTGAGTGGTTCAGTTGCTGTTTTTCTCAAATATTTTGGTTTACACATTGTATTTTTTTATCTTGGACAGACTATTAATATGATAGTGATATGATGATGATCATTGCTTCTGTTGTATCAGATTGACTGACCCTGAATTATTTTCAAATATTTACTGAAAATAAGAATGTGAAATTGTTCTTCGTTATTTAATAGCAGAGATATTTATTTGTTTTTGTTTTGCATATATGTCCTTTCAAATGAATTAAACAATGGTACAGTATATTGTCATGAACCAAATATTTTTAATTGAGGAAACACTTCCGACATGGGCTTCCACAGACATGAAATTTTTCAACATAAAATTTTTATAAAAGTTGTCAGGTAATTTTTTCAGATGGGCCCAAGTGACCATCCCTAATTATTTCAGCGGAGCATGGTCAGATGGCCCATCACTGTTGGTGTTGACGTTGCTAATGGCCGATAATATTTCTTCCATGTTTACTCAGGGCTCTTGCTATGGCTAATTTGGCATTTGAGGGCCCAATATACCACTCCATTCAATGCGTACGACAACAGAAGAAAGACTGCGAGTCATTTGTTATACTTAGCTTGCTTGGGAAGATGGAGGTGGGACCACATCAGACTTAACATACTCTCCATCTCGGTGATATCAATTAGGGCAAGTCAGCTTATGCTGACCTGGGGCTTCAGGACAAATCTGAAACTGCAGTTGACAGATGAGGATATAGATTTTGACATCTACTTAAGGGTGGTTATTAAGTCTGCTTGTGACAATTAGCTGAGGGTTTTTCGCTGGTGTTTGGCTGGGATTTCAAGTGCTGTCGTTCGTCACTTGTCGCCGTGGACTCTGTTAGCATCTGGGCCTTTCCTACCAGGGCTAATCCCTTCAAGAGAGCAGAGTGATAGTTGCTAAAACTGTCGTAATTATTCATGCAGGAGCCCTTGAGGCGTACACAAGGCTCCCTATGCTGACAAGTATGGAGCCGAGAGCTCCGCCAACTTCAAGTGTGGACTAACCCTACATGTTATCCATGCCGATTTTAGTTGACGATTGCTCTCGTAACATTCCAAATCAAAATCCGTCCTGGACAGAAATATTACCAACAGATGACTTATTTGCACCTTATGCATAAATTGTCTACGGCAACAAACGGCCACAAGCCTATAGTCTGAGTGGGTAAAGTGGTTCAAGTCTGTGGCAAGGACTGCAAAGAGAGTCTCGAAACCCCTTTCTCACCATTTTGACAAACAAGATGTCTGTATTGTGCTGTTACTCTCCACAGGAAGGGATGCTTAAATTCTCCACAAGAGTTCTCCAGACAAACTAGTGAGAGCTCGTTGGCTCTGCTAGTCAATTTGTTGGCAAATAAAAGAAATAAACCTTGAAATAAGAGAGATATCAATTTATGAAGTGGTTAGCTTGGCTGTTGAATCTATTGGTAGAAGAAGCTGGAAAAACTCAATATGCACATTATTGATGAATTTAACTTCAAAGATGCTTGTGTATGAAGAGCACCAAGATGAAAGCTGCAGATTTAATAAAGAATCTCAATAGAAAAGAATAAATATGGACATGTTATTCTTGTTTGAAAATACAGAATTATGTGTTTCTTTTCAAAGAATTTTGAAATTCTAGTTAAGCATTTATAGAGAGTTTGTCTTTGTATGGCTTTGAGGATATTTGACTTCTAGCCACTGTTAACACTCTGCTTGTATCTACAGGTTAAAGCTGTCAATTGGTTTGGTCAGGTGTTCAGTTGACTTGCTGAAATGGCTACCAACTAAGACAGATGTGAAAGTGGCATATATCTGTATGAGATGAAAAGATACATTTGGTATGGATGTATTTTTATTTTGGTTTGAAGTTAACAAGTTTGGTCTGCCGTGAGAGGTCACGCTACCTTGCACCTTACACCTTGGTTATCTTTCCATTGCCCTGGTCAGGTATTAATTAATGTAATTTCATATTTATACTTTGCTGAATTCTACTTATTTTGAGGAAAAAAAATATTTTTACTTGGATGGCTGTTAAATACGACCAGATGGGCAATATGAGATGCAAACACAAATAATGCTACCCTCATCTTTGAGATGGTGCTAATACATGTACTTCAGTTAGTCCTGTTTGAATTGGAGTGGTTGATTAGCTGTCACTGCTTTTATTGCTATTTTGAATATACCCCTGTATGTCCGCTTCACATGGCAGTTCATAGTGGCGGAGGCTGCCCACAGCCGAAATGAGATTCAAACTATAAATGGCAAACTCCAGCATCTCGGACTTCTTGATCTCCCTTTCTTCACAGGACGTGACCAACATGTGAAAGACACCGTGTACTTGCTTCATCGGATATTTGTGTTGTGATTCAAACAAAAGGAAAGAAGCTTATGTAATTGTTGTGGCCTCATTAAATCCATTTTTCAGTCTCCATCCAACTATTTTCATAGTGACACATGAGTCATTTCACTGTTGTGTGTTTCAGTAAATCCTTTAAATCAACAGAGTGCTCAAATTGCCATTATTTTTACCTGTACAAATTAGAAAAGTAAAAGAAAAATTTGATGTATATCTCTGAGACGATACAGAGAACTTACTTGATGATGTTGCAGATTACATTGTAGTGTTTTGCCCCCTTATGCCCCCCAACAAAGGCCAATCACCAAGCAGCTTACTTCGAGCACCCCACATGCTCCAGTAATTACCACCAAATTTCATTGGAATGTTCATTTTAATTGCGACCATGATGAAAAGTGTGAAGAATTGCCCTGATTTGAATGAAATCACCCGAAATTTGCTGTCGTTTTTGTTGGGGAATGAATTGGAAGGCCACGCAATGAATGTCAATCGCTCGGACACCCTTGTGAGTCCTTGTCAAGCTCTCAATTCGAACACCAAGCACAGGTATTAGGCACATTGGCAAAATTTCGTTCGTGTAATTGTAATCCAATTTGTTGACAAGTGCCAAAGCGGCCAGTTGCTAGCATTGGTTTAGTCGGCTCTTCACCGTACCCACCAGTCAATTACGATTGATGGAGTCCACCAAAATTATATGTTTCGCTTCGCCCAATTAGATCAGCCCCTATTTGCAATCGTTGGCTTGTCAGTAACTTTTCTGAATCTGGCTTCGGACAATTTTGGTCATTGGGGAATAGGTTCATTTGATTCTTGCTCGATTGCTGAAGCTGCAGATTGAACTTCTTGACAATGTCCTTGAGCATGTTTGAAATTCAGCTATTGAAGCATGGCTGTTTTAAAGATGAACATATAGTGTTGACAACCTGTGCTGCTGTACCCATTGCTGATTGCCAAACTCCTTCCTGACTTCTTTTGCATTCCAGTATTACAGCATATGTACTTAAGTTGTTGGGCATTTTTAACATTCATTGGTTCCAAGCAGAAGGGGTGAAATTTGTCGATGATGTTTTGTATATAGAGAAATAGGTATTCTGGTTTGTCGGTATGATCAGAATGACAAAACTCTATTAATCTTCTCAAACTGCAAAAAAAAAAAAAAAATTCTTTGTGCAGGTACAATTTTCCAATATGACTGCTTTATGTTAATGTTCTTAATCAAAATGATCAATACAGAGTAATTCTTTGTTAATAGAGAGATTCCCACTCTATATTCATTTAGGAAATAAATAAAATATCATTATTTCAGAATTATTCACAATTTTACAAGTAATTTTCTGTATTTTATTCATTCTGTTTCAAGTCTGTCTAACTTGAATTGTAAAACATGAGTTGCTATGAGAAACTTTTAAAGAAAAACTAAAATGATTAGGTTTGTTTGGACTTTGTCGTGCATGTTTTTCTCGTGACATGTCCCAGGGGGCATTCATGTGAACATCGTGTCAGCTTGTGTTATTGTGATATAATATTGACTCTTGCACAGACAAAACTGATGGTAATTGCACGGAAACTCATGTCTAAGGCAATAATCCCTGTGCCATACTTCGTCACGCTTCGTTCACGGTCCACGCTCACCTCAACAACTTGTTCATAATAGCCCCTATACTTCTAATTACATCACAGATTGAATTTAGATGTATTGTGAAGACAAGCTCAAACTATCAACTTTAATTGTCCTGACCTTGCTTGGTAGCTGGTGCTTCTTTGTGAACCAACCATTGCTAGCTGATTTTTTGAGGCGATGTACATATTGGTGGGTTAATTCTATTGATATTAACGATTGTAATGACGACCCAAGATTGGTGATGTCAGCTCACAAAGCCCTGTCTAGTGGCCAGGTCTTTGTTGCTGCTGATGACGCATTGCTGCCGACACAAGACACATCGGACATGGCATGAAATCATTATGCAATCAGAAACTGCATGTGAATAACTTCAAGTATTTCCTTTCTCAAATCCTTTTTTGTAGCCATCTTTAAGACACAAAGAGCCTGCTCTGGGTGTGTTTCCATGTATGTTTGAGGGTTGAGAAAGTCTCCCATCCTGAGGCTCTCAGCTTCAGTTGGAAGATGACTGGTGAATATGAGTAGTTTTGTGTGAGATAGAATACCTTTTTGAAGCATTTCTAATCATATATATGGAACATACTTTGTAATTTATATTGATATCTCCATAGATGGATTTGTTTTTTTACACTTTGTTATGTACTAAATGTCCTTTCTAGTTTATAAATAAATATTGATCTCTCCTTCGATAGCATTGAGTTTTAAATTTTTCTGTCATGTACAAAGTATCCTTTCTAGTTTATATCGATCTCTCCTTTGATGGTTTTGTTGTTAGATTTTCCCTCATATGTACGCAATGTCCTTTCTAGTTTTTATTGATTTCTCCTTTGATGGTTTTGTTTTTAAGATTTTCCCTCATATGTACACAATATCCTTTCTAGTTTTTATTGATTTCTCCTTTGATGGTTTTGTTTCTAAGATTTTCCATCATATGTATGTAATATCCATTCTAGTTTATATTGATCTCTAATCTGACAGGTTTGTCTTTATTATTGTGTATCACATGGACCCAATATCCTTTCTAGTTTAATTTGATCTCTTCTTTGATGCATTTGTTTTTGTCATTTTTCTTTCATATGTACAAAATATCCTTTTAAGTTTATATTTATCTCTTCTTTCAGGTTTTTTAAAATTTTTCTTTCATATGTACAAAATATCCTAGTTAATATTGATCTCTCGTGTGATGGATTTGTTTCTTTTCATTTTCTATCAGATGTACATATTATACTTTCTAGTTTATATTGATCTCTCATGTGATGGATTTGTTTTTATTCTTGTCAAACATATATACATAATACCCTTTATTGTTTATGTCTATCTGTCGTGTGATGGATTTCTTTTGTAAGTTTTGGGACATGTAGTATTTCAGTATGATGAATGGACTGGAAGTGACAAAATACATGATCAGTCTCAGACATAGGTTGTCAGATATATTCCAGTAAATCTGAGTTTAGTCTGTCTGTAGGCTGTAAATATGTATTTTGGTTTTCATGAGAACCTTCCCAGTTGTTAATAGTTTACATGTGATCTTTAAACATGATAGTTCAGGGGTTTGCAACAACATACGTTTCCACCATGTGGACTGTTCATTATTGCCTGAGTGTGAGAAACAGCATGTTCATCAGGAATCTTACACAATGTAATGACTGCAACTGAATAGATTTATATGGTAATTATGGTTCCAGGGTTTTAACTCACAACCACAGAAAGGTAAAAAAACAATATTTAGAAAATATGGAGTGCACTGAATTTATGAACTGTTTTGTTGATAGAAGATGTCAAAAAACACTTGAGGTGAAATGTAAGAAGATGGGATGGATAGCTGAGGGTAGAGACTGTAACGGAACAAGTTGTCTTGGTGCACCAATAGTGTGGACTTCCAACAATAACAGCCCCAGGCTAGAAAAAAAGTGTGAGTTCTCACAGTAATTAGGGTGTGACGACTCACTGACAAAGACTTTAAAGAGACTAGATGTTTACCACTAAGCTGCGTCTCTTTCTGCTGTCAAACGATTACACTTGATATTAATTTGCCTCTAATTTAGTCAGATAATAGTGTTCAATACTGGCCTTTTGCACAGCCGTGGTTTGAAGGGCTTTAATGCTGTGTATCGAACTGAGGTTCACCACTGCTCTTGCACCCGTCAAATGGTTGTTTTCATTTGGAAATGTAAAGATGTTCGACTGAGGTGTGGTTGAAAGGCACGCTTTTACCTGTCGAGTCCTACATGCAATTAATCAATATTAGTTCCTGAAGGGTATGCAAGCTTTGTCCTCGCACCTCAAAGATATAGCACTTGATCCGTCTCCGACGAGCTTCACCACACTTGCCTAACTGTTTTACATTTTCTACATGTGTCTCCTTCATTTTCTTCTTTCGTGTGACATGTTTTTACATGCAATAATTCCGATGTTTAAGCGGTACTCCGGCAGTCTGAAGATCCTTTCAGGCTGTGGTAAGGTACTCTAAGGGCTTACAAGTGGCTGATCGTTGTGCTTGTCCTACAATCATGGAACTTGGCATACCACTTTGCCGACAGTGTAATGGACACAATAATTGACACATACAACTATATTCAAAACTTATCTGTTATGAATATATCTGATTGTTTGATTTGTCGCCTCTTCTTAAAGATTTTCACAGTCAGTGAGGCATTGATTGTATCTACAGCCTACAGGTATTGAAACATGGCACGGCTTTGTGTTGTGGTTTTACAAACTCTCTGGCACTCAGTATGCTAAGACAGCACCGATGAAGGTAATTTGTTTCAGGGCATCCTTGTTGCCATCAACAAATGTGGGATGAAGAAGTTCACTTAATAGAGATAATATTTTGAGAGGATGTGACAAGTGTTGTGTGGATAGTGGGTACACAAGCCGTATAGATGTTGTAGGGCATGCTTGTAGGGCGTTGCAGTATGAAGTGAAACGTTGTTACTCATCTCCTCACATGTGAAGATTTAATCTTTTGTGGAGATTGAAAATAATTGAACATTAGATGTGTTTTAGATTTGGTTACTGAAAGAAGAGTATTGTCAGTACTACCTGAAGTATCGTTGGTTGTGGTTAGTTGGCTTACATTGGAACTGATGGATGTTTTCAGGGTTTAAGAAGGTTTCTTGGTGGTTCATGTATAAACATTGGTTTAGAAAATAGGAATTATTGGGTCCAGGAAGTATGGACATAGGTCCAATCTTAGATCCAGTTAATATGAGCACTGGTCTGAGGAATATGAACATTGGTCTGGGAAATATGAACATTGGTCCAGGAAATAAAACCTTAGGTCCAGGTAATGCAAATATAGGTGCAGGGAATATGAACACTGGTCTTGGGAATACGAACATTGGTCTTGGGAATATGAACATTGGTCTAGGAATATAAACATTGGTCTAGGAAATAGAACCTTAGGTCCAGGTAATACAAATATTGGTCCACGGAATATGAACACTGGTCTGGGGAATACGGACATTGGTTTGGGGAATACAATCTTAGTTCAGGAAATGTGATAGGTCGAGTTCAGAATAAATAAAAGCATTCTTCTGAGCAAAATGCAGTTACGACCAGTTACTGACGACTCAGACCACAAACACACACAAGTGGCCATTTTGCCACTTAACTTCACAAGCTAGGTACGACCTACTGAGATCAGAACAAGACATCAGCATCAATCCTCCGGAAACAAATACAGTATGCTCACTGATTTACTCGCCACAGTGCACACAAAGCCTAATCCCTTCTATCCATGCTGTGCCCTCTTGCCTGTCCTGAAGGTTGATGTTATCTCTCCAGAAGGTGATGTAACCATGTCAACATGTAAAGCCACTTGGTCAAGCACCCTTCTACTTACCTACTTACCTGAGTGTCTATCCCTGGGAGGTGAGGAGTGAATAGAAACCAGCCCTCTACCAAGGGGTGGCACCTCCTTCAGAGCAGAACTTCGCCCTTGCCTAGCACTAATTGCAATTGTTCAATAAACAAAGCACCTGCCATGTGCTCTCTTGAGGGTAATTTTGTCACCTGCTTGAATGGAGAAGACGGTAGTGTGGGTATGGCCTTTAAGATGGAATTATTTGGGATATTGTTATTGTAGCATGAAGGAGTTGATTTCTGTCACCTTGGAATGTCAGGAGGATGTTGTGGGTAGGTTGCAGTGAACATCTTATAGCATAGGATAGTTGTATCAATCACTGTGTGTCCCGTGAACATCTTATAGCATAGGATAGTTGTATCAATCACTGTGTGTCCCGTGAACATCTTATAGCATAGGATGGTTGTATCAATCACTGTGTGTCCTGTGAACATCAGAGTTAGAATTGAAAACAACATTCATGTCATCCTTAGAACATTCATATGTATTCATCTTATGTAAAAACAACGTTCATATGACATCATCATAAGAACAACATTCACGTATCAGCTTCGTGAAAACAATATTCTTATGTCATCTTAAAAACAATATTCATATGTCATCATAAACTCTCCCCCCATGTTATTATAAAAACAAACTATGTCATCATCATGAAAAACAACTTTCATATCTCATCATCATATAAACAACATATACATGTAATCATCATCAAAAACAACTTTCATATGTCATCATCATATAAACAACATATACATGTAATCATCATCAAAAACAACTTTCATATCTCATCATCATATAAACAACACATACATGTAATCATCATCAAAAACAACTTTCATATCTCATCATCATATAAACAACATATACATGTAATCATCATCAAAAACAACTTTCATGTGAGGACTTCAAGAAAACAATATTTATGAAGTTTTATACAACCAACAATCATATTAAAATTTACAAAAACAGCATATGTGAGCTTTACTAAAGTACATATAGATTAGGGGAAACTGGGGAGACATGTTTTGTCGCCTTTCACAGACCCAAATCAGAAGAGGTGTGGAAGAAATTGCCCATTGACAATTTTTTAGTTTGCTGGCACATCTGATGCTGATCATCTGGATGGGTTGGAGGCTTTCTGGATTGATTCAATTGTACAGGAAAGAAATGTTCTCATAAATAATGAATTCCTTTGAGCTTGCAAGAGGACTGCTTTGGCTTTTAGGGTGTGAGTATATGTCTGTGGGTTCTGTCACCCGGAAACAGGCACTGTTGGGTTTCTACTTGACCTACAGTGTCATACCAACTTCTTGACAAGGGTCTTCTTTAGGCAGTGTGGGTGGAGGGAGTTTGGTTTGTATGCCATTATCATCATCCCAGTCATTTCAGTATTCCAGGATTCCTTATAATATATGCATGTACCATGGTTTGTTTTCAGTCACAGTCCAGATGCTTCTAGATGCATCATACAATTGTCTGTTACATATCTTGATATACCAACAGTTGTGTTGTCACACTCTGGGCTTTGACTGAAAGCATGTTGTTTTATGGTGGTGCGTCATTGCTCATACTCTTACTGTCTGGTTTGCTTGCTAATGGATTCAGTTATTTATAGACGGCTTTGATATACTTCTGGCTGTAGCATTGAACAACTTCTACTCAATCACATGTTAAGTTGTTGGAAGTACTATAGAAGCTACTCACTGAGAGGGGTGTTGCAGTGCTCATTGGAGCGTATGAGTTAAGTGTCTGTAATGAGATTGTATATGGTTAGAAGGAACAGCACTGGGCAGTGATTAAGTTCATAGAGGAGACTCTAGCTAATCAATAGTATAGGTATAAGCTAGAACTGTATGGAATGCCCAATCCACTGGTTTAGTTCCACTCTATCTGCTTCAGATGCCAACAGTAGCTTACCACTGACATGTACACCTGTGATTTTTCTCACCTGTAAAACAAGGAGGAGATAATCCCCTCACCTACTTGGCATTGCTTCAGTGGGTACAAGGACTTTCACTTATGATAATATCCTGGCCATTACCAAGTCTAACAACCCCTCACCCAGATAAACCTTTATGTTGAGGTATCTTGAACACATGGAGACTCCATGACAGCCTTTCACTGGCCTGCCAGTAAATGGATTTAGGGAGAGCGTTTGTGTTGGAGCTTGGTCCTCCAGGCAGCGTGATGCCAGGCATGCTGTGATGTAAGCTGGAGGCTTGCAGAGGGCATTATGTCAGTATGGTCCGCCTTGTGTCCACCTGTGTATACAGTGCCTGTAATGTTCTGTTAGAGTATACCTAGGTTAGGTATGGTGAATTAAGTAGACATATTGTGCTGATTGGTGTTATGTTTGTGCACATGGTTTGGGGAGCATAAGTGACAGATTTGACAGAGGTTGTTATTGTTAGGTTGGCTAGTTGTTTATGTAGTAGCGATGCTATGTAGGTTTGTCTTTCTGCTCTCTGTTAATCTGATCTTTCCATGAATACTTGCACTTGCATTGCTGAAGATGTCACAGGACAACACAGACCAAAATACCCATATACACAAACATTGTCTCATTTCTAGTGTCAGTGAAGGATGTAAACTGCCCAATGCCAACATTAAAAACTACACCACATCCAACTGTGATATACACAAATATCACAGTACAATTACCTAGTCAGAACAAAATTAAATTCAAATCAGCACTGTAATTTACATCCCAGTGGTACTGCTCCAGGTGTTCAATATCCCAAGACTTCCTTATTAGCTTATTTTAAGGTGGTTTTCTAAGTTATTCTCAGTGTTACCAGTGTGCACATTTAGTTCCTCTGGAAGCATGCATAAAATGTCCAATATTCACGTCACCTGCATCTTTGTTGATTTTGCCTTTAGTGTAGTGACTGATGACATAATCTGCATGCCATTTTATACCTGCTACACATTGCCAGTCTCGCCAAGCCTAATTGCACTGTGTCTATGTATCTGTTGCTCTGTTACAGGTGGCAGCCAGTATGGAAGCTACAGCTCTGGTGGTGGACGAAGGTTAGTGTAATAAGGGATAGGGGTGGAATATATTTGAACTGCAGTTGCAAAAATGAATATTGCAGATAAAATCTATGCAAATAATGATATGTGGTATTTTTAAAAAATAGTCTTGAATAGAACTAGTTGCTCCCAATTATTCAGTTTTAGTTGGTATCTCTGAAGTTTCTAGTTGCACTTTTTTATCCCCTGCAGAATGTTTGCAGGGGTGGGTGTGGGGTTGTGGTTATTAAAATGGACTCAGTCTGTTTGTGCATGAGTTCTTTCCCATTCAAACTGTCAAATATTTCATCACCAAACTTGGCACATGTATAGATCTGGTGGTGTACTGGTGCCTTTTGGTAGTCTTAGAATTCTGGATAAATATTTCTTTTCATTTCCATGGGAACTTCGTCTTCGATTGAATTTGGTGGTAGTGCTCCTTTCTGAAGCAGAAAGCTTTCAAAATTCTCCCTCTACTCTGCTGTATACACACCAAGACATTTGACATAATCATAACTCGTAGACATATTCATGTGGACTACTTAGCCATTGTAAGGGATATTGATGACTTCATCTTCTTGTTATCCCAATATGTTTGCTGTCATCTGTAACCCAGTATCTGAGTTGTCCCTTCAAAAAGCTAGAGATGCAAAGAACATAATGCTAATTAATGGATGGTTAAAGCCATAACAGGGAGTCACACTGCATCTCTGCATGGCTTGCTGTAGTCCTTCCATGTGTGTAATGGACAGTTGATGGTGTAATCTAAGTAAACTTTTCCTCTGGTGTAATTAATTTAGGAGGTGAATTCACTAAACAAGAGAGATCTAAGGTAAGCCACATTAGTCAGGGGCTAAATGAACCACCATACATGCATATGTTGCTGTCAGTCCTCCCATCATATTACAGTCTTAAAGAGAAAATAAGCACATGGACGAAAGCATTGACACAGAGTGTGATACACAATCCAGCTTTATATCTGTGTGACCGCGGCCTGCTACGGATCACGTCAAGCTTACCGCTGCCGTTTAAATGAGATTGATTTGATTTTCATGTGAAGCCTGTCATCATAGAGTGTCTTAATGACAATGAGATGATTGCAGTGTTGCTTTTGATTAGGTTTCCTCCCAACAGGGAGGCAACCGCTGGTCAAGCGGCCACTCATGGCCAGCAGCTTCAATCTTGCCCACAATTTGAACCTTGTAATTTGTCTGATGTTGTGGTGTATAATGAAATTGACCAGTAGTTTTTGTGTTGTAAATTTGTCCTGGGGTGTTGGAATTAATTGGCAGTATAGTTGCATGATAACCGATTACTCTGTCCCAGTTTTGGAATTAAATAAGGATAAAGTTTCCAAATGAATCCTTTTGATTGTGATTTGCGAAATCTGCTGTTGTGGGAGCGGTGAATGGGTGCTGCCTTTCATGGGCAGATGGTAGATGCTAAAGGGTATTTGTATGTCTGACTTGTAATTATAGAGCATAGATATGTGTGTTGGAAGATCTAAGCAATTAACTGAAAAAATGTGCTATATGAAGAGACCTGTCTGTATTTGTGACTATCAAATGAGGTGCAGTAGATGTTGTTGTCTGATGTACATATTGCTGGTGTTGATGGAGACGGTGTCTATGATGCAGGCTGAGCTGAGAAGCTGTAGCAGCTATCACTATCTGTTTCAGTAGGTTGAAGAGGGGTTGATGAGATTGCCAGCTCTCATGGCTAGGCTTCATGTTGGCTGAGAGGGTTTGAGTTGCGTTTCGAACCTCCTCCTACCCTCTCACCTGCCCTTGTGTCTTACGCCATCTAAATGACATACGCAATGGCCATGAGGATGCCTGGCCATTCTCGTCGACTCCTCTCGTCAAGCAGATGTCAAGATGGCTACTTTGTGAAACAACAGAGGAGGAAGTGATGGTGTGTAGCTTGCGTATACGATACACATGATTGACTGGTCTGCACAAACGCTGCAGATGTTGAAATTCTCATTATACCCTCAAATTGTCCCCCACCCCAATTGACCTCCACCCCCTACCGACAGAACGATTGACCCCACCTCTGGCCATTTGTGCCCACCCCCCTGCTGGTCCCCTGTCGCTGAGCAATCTTTGTACCCTCCCACTCAAGAGCCGCGTTTAACAAGCAGTATTGTCCCAGGTCAAATCGCTTGTCCCAGCATCAAGGGCCTGGATTGTCCACCCCCTCTATGCCGTCCCAACGAGTAGGGGTCAGGCAATGACCCGCCCAGCGACACAGAAAACAGCTTTCCTGGCGTAATTGTTGTTGTCCCTAATCAGCGTCACACCTGTGATCATCAATGGCTCGCACCTTTCTTCTAATGGGACTGACACTGACAAGACAGGGCTTGACTCCCATCTCTTGGCCCTTTCACACTGGCTATCTTCCTTCTAGCATGGGAGGCTGACAATGTACACCATATGTAAAGATGGTGGCACGATGCTCAATGCTTCTTGACTTGTTCACTACAACTGCTTCAAAAATCTTGTAGTGTACTCCCAGGGCAATGGTGTGGCTATGTCTGACTTCAGGGGAAAATACTTGAGGCGCAGGAGGAGAGACTGCATTGATTTGATTCTCCTAGTGGAGGAGGATTTGATGATTATTTGAACAAATAAATCATGTCAGTTAGTAGATCGTTATTATAAAATATGGCATCCAAGAAGATTACAAACACTGGATACAAATAAAGAAACTAAATTGCTGAACCTGCAGGCCGCTTAAAGATTTAAACTGGTGATATACTATTACTTATAAAAATGTAAAAATGTTAAGGATGGAAAAGGCATATCTTCTTCAGTGTTGCCCATCTATGATAAGTGAAAAGACTTCAAACCATGTCAAGATGTGCAGGCCTTGGCCAAGATGCATTCCCTCTTAAACTTGTCAGGCTTGCACTAAGGTGCACTTATCTACCTGTCTTGTTTTACACTGATCTACCTGTCTTGTTTTACAAATATCTGCCTGTCACATGTTACACAGATCTACCTTTCTTGTGTTACACTGATTTTCCTGTCTTATGTTAGGCTGTTCCACCTTTCTTGTGTTAAACGGATCTACCTTTTAGTGTTACACTGATCAGTCTGTCTTGTATAAAACTGATGTAACTGTCTTGTGTGAAACTGATCTGCCTGTTTTGTGTTACACTGATCTACCTGTCTTGTGATAAAATCATCCACATCATCTGATGTGTGTTTCTTGTGTTACACAGATCTGTCTGTCTTGTGTTAAACTGATCTACCTGTGTTGTGCTACACAGATCTACCTGTCTTGGTTTAAACAGATCTACCTGTCTTGGTTTAAACAGATCTACCTGTTTTGTGTTACACAGATCTACCTGTCTTGGTTTAAACTGATCTACCTGTTTTGTGCTACACAGATCTAACTATCTTGGTTTAAATTGATCTACCTGTTTTGTTCTACACAGATCTATCTGTCTTGTGTTAAAGTGATCTACCTGTTTTGTGCTACACAGATCTACCTGTCTTGGTTCAAACTGTTCTACCTGTTTTGTTCTACACAGATCTATCTGTCTTGTGTTAAAGTGATCTACCTGTTTTGTGCTACACAGATCTACATGTCTTGGTTTAAACTGATCTACTTATCTTGAGTTACAGTGGAGGTGGAGGAGGACAAGGGTGGCAGAGGAATATGGATCGTTATGGAGGGGGTCAGGGGAGTCGCCAGATGGGTGGCTACAGCAGCAGCAGCAGCAGCAACTATGGAGGTGGCAGCAGCCAGGGCTACAGTGGTGGCTACAGTGGAGGCTATAGTGGCGGTTATAGTGGCGCCTATGGTGGAAGTTCAGGAGGTGGCTATGGTGGTCAGTCAAGGGAGTACGGAGGTCAGAGGTCCTATCACTCAGGGCAGGATCGGGTAGGTGTGACATGCAGGATGCACAACACCAACAAACAAAAAATATTTGAATAATTTTTAACAAGTGATATTAACGTTTCTATATTGGTTTTCTTCAAATTACATGTTTTATTTAATTCTAATGATAATTTGAGAATGCATTGCCGTTTAAAAGGGTACTGACCTGTTTTGAGGCATTCTGAAATATGTTAATTTGTACAATGTTTCATGAAACTATTGTGTGATAAACCTCAATCATATTACATCGGAATTCAGTATCTGAACTAAAGTGTGTGTTCACAGTATCTGTCACTTAATCCTGCATTATTGTACAGTACTCACAGGGTCCTCTGCTGGTCATCCACTGGTTTGCCTTGCGTGTCAGAAACAGTTTGAATAAGAACTCTGAAGTGATTACAATGGTGTTTCTTTTTGTCTTCAGTATCGACCATACAATCAACAACAGCAGCAGTCACAAGGCAGGAGTAGTGGTAACTACAGACGGTATTGAACCCGGACTAAGGTCAGATAGAGCTGACATGTCTGGTGCTTCGTCTACATTCAGGCAGCTGAACATCTGAGTGTTGTAGACATCATAAAATACATAAAATCATTGTTACTGTATCTTAAGAGTGACTGTCATTTTGACAAGGAATAAGACACCAAACTAGTGTCAAAATGTGTCATATGTAAATGAAACAACATCCATAGATACGACTCACCCCAAATTAATGTGTGTTTTTTGTAGACTGCTAGACAATCAGTTTTGAAAAATAATGAAAAATGGTTAACTAGCTCTGTACACATTGCTTCCTATTCACATAGCTTGAAATCAGTATCAATCACAGATATCTTTCTGTATTGTGGTTTTTACAATGGTCTTACAAGATTTCTTATTAAAAACAAGAAGTAAGATCCTAAATTTCATAGAACCACATTTTGCATTTTCAGGGATTTTTGAGTTTTTCTGCTGAATGTTAAGAATCTTTGATGTAAAATGTTTTGCAGAACACAATATTGTGAGATTATAATATTATCTGATGCTACACCAGGTTGGCCCGTTCATGATTGCTTGTCATTGTCTAGACGTTTTTCATGTAAATAGGTGTGTATTATATCGATGTGACTGAAATATAGAATATGTACATAGCTGTCATTAGGCCAAGAAAAATATAACTTGTTTCAGGTAAAATGAATGAACAGTCATGGGTTCCTGGATAGGTTGATTGTTAATTAAGTATTTTATCTTTTAATGATGTTATCAAAAGTGGCTTGTTCCGAACTGATGTTCATTGCAATATTTCTCAAATACTTACGTCAAAATAGATGCAACAAAGAAAACAAGCTGGTCAAATTTTTTTGGAGTGATAAATACAGGTTTCTTGACAGCCGTTTCCTGCTTTGATGAAAATATTTGGTTCTGCTTGTGAAACTGATCTGATTGGATTTTGTAAATGAAATACCAATACATTTTGT
The DNA here is from genome assembly GCF_037392515.1 of Haliotis asinina. Lineage (NCBI taxonomy): Eukaryota > Metazoa > Mollusca > Gastropoda > Lepetellida > Haliotidae > Haliotis > Haliotis asinina. The sequence continues at coordinate 5,739,037 of NC_090287.1, read as the reverse complement.
TTTCATTGACACCATCTCATGATTGTCTTTTAATGGTCATTGATTAACATCATATGTGTTCTGTCCCTGTCATGAAATAGCATCAGATGTGTTATATCCTGGTCATTAACAGTCATCAAATGCGTTAGAGCCTGCTCCTGATAGAGCATCAGATTTGCTATATCCTGTCATGAAATAGAATCAGATATGTTATATTCTGGTCATGGAATAGCATGAAATGTGTTATATCCTTGTTGTGGAATAGTATCAAATGTGTTATATCCTGGTCATGGAAGAACATCAGATGTGTTATATATCCTGGTCAGAAAATAGCATCAAGTGTGTAACGTCCTGGTCAGGAAATAGCATCATGTGTGTTATATACCCTGGTCATGGAAAAGTATCAAATGTCTTATATCCTGGTTACGAAATAGCATCAAATGTGTATATCATGGTCATGGAATAGCACCAAACATGTTATATCCTGGTCAGATGTTATATCCTGGTCATGTAAGAGCATCAGATGTGTCATAGCCTGGTCAGGAAATAGCATCAAATGTGTTATATCCTGGTCATGAATTATCATTGTATTTGTTATATCCTTTTCATTCATTAGCCTCATATCTGTCATATCCTGATCATGGAACATTGTCATATTTGTAACACACTGATCATCTTTGTTATACTTTGATCATCTTGGTCATACCTGATCATGAAATATTGTCATATTTGTAATGCCCTGTCATGAATAGTGTAATTTTCGTCAGTTGAAACTTGGTGAAAACTGTTATTTTATATTGGTACTGATCATTTTAAAGTTTGTACATACATATTTGATAACATGAAGTATTAATTTTGTTATTTTAGAGAAACATTCAGTTTGCATGGAACAGAAGAATGGTTGTAGAATGGTTTTCTATGCAAGTATGGCATCGTGATGATAAAAAACTTGTCATGATTAATGAATATTTTTGTACGAAGTAAACATTCCTGGAGGAATCATGGAATTTTAGTTTAAATTCCCAGGACCAGAGTTGTTTCAGAAGGGTTTTTAGAAAAGTCAAGGAGCATTAATATTCTATCCCAGAATTGTTTTTCTGTGTTATATCAGCGATTTGCAAATAAATGCTCTGTCCAAGGTGAACGAGAGATTGATATAATTGAGGTTACATGTTTGTTGGTTAAAGTTAGTATATTTTATTGATAGTATGTTAAGGATAAGTTGCATAATGCCCTGGGATAAGGCACAGAAATTTGGCAGGCTCTTAGTGCAGGAACACAGTTAAAAGTAAAATATTTATGTAAATATAACAATTGAACTGTCGTAAGATTTGAAAAGAAATCCAGACTTTTTTGTTTCAGTATAAATTTATCACTCAGAATCTTCTTCAATAAATACATTACAAGTAATTGTTGTTAGTTGTCAGCCTTCTTTCACTGAAACAAGATACATGTATATAGTTGTTCTTTGTGTAAACTGATTCTTGTCTGACAGTCAGGTTACCAGCATGGGGCACTGTTTCCACCTTTACACATATGCAGTGCTAGTCCTCTAACAGATATACAGGTATGCAGGTTCTGTGTGAGGAATATGAAGAACATGCTATGTGTATTACTGTTTTCATTCTCATTCACAATGTTCCATCATTTCACATGATACATGACAGGCAGGATGTTATCTTTCCATCACTGTACTTCATCTTCAGTGCAATCATAAGGCACAGAAAATGAGTGATTTGGTGATAACAAGTTCAGGTTTCATTTAAGATGGTTATCCGTGCCATCATTTTTATATAAATATCCCTGGTGCCACCTCTTCATTTCATACACACTCTCTCACATATTTCAAGGCTCTTGTTTGCCAAAGTGATCAGTCTTTAGGAAAATAGTTTCGCCCTCATTGGTCAGTCACCATATATTGAAAGTATCAATATTTTTTTTTATAAATGTCTTTTGTCTTTCTTCTTATTGAACTGTGGATCTAAGCTGAAACAGACATTTGGCTTCATCTGAAATGGTTGTTTGTCACATTGTTTCAGAAAGCAATGAATTTGTAACCTTCGGTTTACTTGGTACAGTATGCTCAACCGAGTTGTCACTAGTTGATTTGGTGACAATAAATTAGGGTAAAAGATTCATGGTTATAAATCCTCTTTGGTAGAATGATAAATATAATGATTTATTCAACTTGCAGTCACATGGTGTGAGTACAACAATTGGGCATTTTTGCAAATGTGTTAACATGAAGACATGCACAAGATATTATTGGACATTGAAATAAAAGCATATAAGAAGGTCTCTGTATTTCTGTTGTTTTATACATGCTTGAGAATTTGATAGTCTGGAACAGGTTACACTACATAGACTGTAAGCAACAAATAGCCTGGAGTGTCATGGTTGGTTGATCATCGGTGAATATCATTCACCAGTTTGTCTTGTCCAGATTTAATTATGAACATGCAGGGGTCACAAAGCTGAAAATTGCTGAGTACTGTAACGAACAGAAGTACAGTGTAAGTTGTCTAAACCGGCACTCGTTGGGACTGAAGATATATCCGGTTTAGGCAAGGCGCCGGATTGTAGATCTGATGATAAATGTACAAGTCATGAATGGGACAGATTTTATGCCAGTGTGGACAGCTTGCCGGATTGGACAAATGCCGGTTTTGACAGCTTCCATTGTAATATACCTGGTTGCTGAACCCATAGACCAGATAAGATGGCCCAAGGAACGGATATCTTCCATCCCTACAAAGGGTGAGGTCAAATAGTAACTGGAAGGAATAAGGAATTCAAAGAACAAACTGAGGTCGTGCAGTGTGCGAAATGGCCTCTGGCCCACTAGTTCATGGCTAGTCTGCATCGAGTTGGGCCAGTAAATTTCCATGGTCATTGCCCCGACTGGCTAATGAATTTTCATGGGGTCATTCTGCAAATACATCACTGTGTTGGACTTGCTTAGGTATTACCCACTCTTAAATCATGTAAGATTATGGCCTGGTGAAAATGTTCAACATATACTGATGAAACTGTCCTCTTTCAAATTTGGCACGAGTGAATTATTTTGTGGGCTTTCAGGTATTGGTAGCCCGTTTGGCTTGCAAAATTTGGAAACTATTTCGCACACAGCTAATCCTTTGTTGTCAACTGTAAGAATTCATGTTATCCCACCGTCGTTTAACAATGGCGATGCGGTCAACAGGATGTCTTGTTTGAATACATCTAACTTTATTTTCTAATACATGTCAAGATGAAACTCTGGTTATATAGGCTCATATCAGTTTCCGAAATAAAGATTTGTCTGTACTAACAGATAAATGGTGTAACGGGGTTACAGAGACATCATCAGTATAAGTTAACTTTGATTTGTTTGTGAAGATGAGTATTAATTCTATTCTTAATTTAGAACATCAAACGCACCCAACCCCACACCACCCCACCCCCTGTATATAGTGTGTACTCCTTCCTTTGTCGTCTTTTCCAGTGTTGCTATGTGGCAGAACTTAAGAACTCGTGTTGACGTTAGTAACAACGGAATGTGTGAGTTTGGGTTTAGTGCAGTTTTCCAGATACGTCACGCGAACCAACTTCTAACAAATCTTGGACGGTGGGGTAGCCTCGTGGTTAAAGCGTCCGCTCGTCACTCTGAAGACCCCGGTTCGATTTCCCATATGGGCACATTGTGTGAAGCCAAATTCTGCTGTACTCCGACGTGATATTGCAGGAATATTGCTAATAGCGGTGTCAAACTAAACACACTCACTTATTCCGGGACCCCAGCCCACGAGGCCCTGATCCACTATCACAGCCCCTCTGTGCAACGGCCCGGCTAATCGCGGCGCCTGTCCCCAGCCCGCAGAAGCGCCCTTGAACAGGAATATCGCGCTAAACGAGCCTACCTGTCCCCAAGAGATTCCTGGCACGCCCGGTAGACAGTTCCTCAAATACACAGAATAAATGTTTCTTTGAGAATAGTAGGTGGGTGTTTTTTAACACCTCGATTATTGACACCCAAGCATGGATGATCAGCAATAGGCCAAATACATTGTACCCGTAAAGGGAATCTGTCCGGGTTTGCACTATGGAACGTGTACCTGACACCTCCATCTGGTTATTTTCTAGTTGTGTATGCCAGTGTGGGTACTGCTTCAGGACATTAAACGTTTTGTGTTTCTGATACTTCGATTTATAGGTGTCCCATGAATAATAGTTTTAGTTTCTCATGTCCTATTTCATGTGTATTTATGCCTGACACATACAATCATGGCCGACCTCTATAAGTCTCGTGGTTATCAAATGTTCGCAAATCGTGCGATTATTAATCCAAAAGAAATCCTAGAAGCTTTGGAAAAAATACATGTCTTACTTCTGAATCTATACCTTACTAATTAATTGGTGTTTGGGTTTGAAAAGAACACAACTCCAAAACCCACATTAGCGTTCATCTGTGTTTCACGCGTCTTGTGTGTGAATTTGGCGTATTTCACCGCCAGCTAAATCCGCTGAGATTGTTCCACTTGAAAAACATCAATAGTGTTTTGCCAGAATCTTGGGATGACATATGGCCCTGGCTCCGATTTCTGAATTTTTCACTGTGACAACAGTCGATAATTTCAGCATATTTTCTTTCACGAGACGATACACCTGTCTTTGAACAGAGCTACCGAGTGATAGATGGATGGCCGGGTATTGCCAGGCTTTGATTGCACAGGCGTCTCATACGTCGCATTAGATGGAACTCTTTGGGACCGTGCTTATCAGGGGAAGCATTGTCAAAGATCAAAGACATCTTGCAGGAATGGATGTTAGGCAATGGCACTGGAGGATTCATTGTACCCGCAGGGTGTGGTCCAAATGTAGGGCTACAATGATTGTGGGTGTAACGATGAGCGTGCTATGACAAGCGTGGTACTTGGATATATATTACATGGTGCTATGAAATTTGAAAAAAAAGATCAAACACAAAACAAGTTATGTGTTTGTTAGGGATAGCTGAAATAGTATTAATGATACAGAATCTCGAACACCAGTTTACTTATCCAGCCGAACACTCATTTGCCTATCTGATGACTTCTTGTTTCAAACTGAGTATTAACATGCTCACTACAGAATACGTGATGTACAAAATAAGTCACAACAATCCAATTTGTAAAGAAAACATGTCTTTATAATTGCAGATTTACAATTGACATTAATCCATGCACACATGTGGGTTGATTTCGTGAACATGGGGAATTATGTATTTTGAAATAAAAAGAATCGCTCATCAATTACGTCAGTTAGATTTTGATGATAACTGAGAATAATATTCCGTTTGTTAAAAACGCAAGTACACTGATATGGACGCGAACAAATAAGCGATAAGCTTTCGCAAACTCTTTAGAAATTTTTTATACTAGTACTTGATCTCAAAAAGAAACAGCCCTAAGAAACTATGTCACACTTTGTTTATTCTTCGTGGCCAGGTTTGTCAAAATTCCCCCAACTTTTTCAAGTAAAATATCTAACCTTTAAAATTTATCCAAGTTCGTGAAGATTGTCACGCTTTAATTGATGCAACATTTAGTCATCTTGTTCTACATTTTGTATGTTGTTTTGTTATATTCATGTGCCACCGATGGTGGAGTATTTTGAGTAATGAACGGATGATGATCGCTAGGTCCACAATAAACAGTATTGATTAAATTGCCCCGGGTACTCCCATCGTGATGTCTCTACAGTATGTCACGTCAAGTAAAGGTTGACGAGACAACGTATTTCCCACAACAGTTATTGCGAATTGTTTGGGAGTAATCAGCCGAGGTTAAAATACATTGCACATCATCCTACATTCGGGAACTTGTTTCATTTCAAGTCACCTCAAGTTGAATATGATTTACAAACCGCATGTCCCATAGTACATTTCCAGGAAATATTAACGTTGTCATAAAAATGAAGATAAAGAACACACGCTCTTTTTATATTACCATGAATATAACTAATCTTTCATGCCACTACCTAAAGTAATACGAAAGATTCGGATCTTCCTTAGTTCCTTTGGAGTAGTGTATATGATTAATGCAAGAATACAACTGTAACGTGTCACGTGAAGTGACAACTACCTGCAAATATTGAAAGAAGCAATCGTCGAACAATGTGTTAATGCCTTACAAATATCTACGTTCACTATCACAGGCGAAACATTGATCAAAGGAGAATTGTATATGTATTTTGCAGTGATTAATCATCATCTATATTTGAGATAAATGCTAAAAGATAAATTTCAATTTAGTAATCTTTTGAAAATATGTCAATGTTCACACATAAATGCCAAGAAGTATGTATAGATATGTGATCAGTACTACCATTTTGTTGTTGAGTAGCCGAAATGTGTGCAAGGTTTTACCAATAATTGTAATCATATTTTGTGAATGAGACCGACACCTGTTATATTCATACTATAGCTAACATTCTTAATAATAGATGAACGTCAATAATCTTTTCAGAAAATTTATGCCCAATTAATCCATTATTATAAATATATTACAACTTGAAAAATATGTGGTTAAAATTGTTTTCAGGAACGGTTCTAAAGTGAGAAACAATAATGGGAGAATTTGCCATATAGGAAAATTATTTCAATCATATTACAATGCATTATACAAACAAAATGGCGTATGAAAATCATATTTGGTTCCATGAAACCCATAGAGGTATGTTTTTTTATTTCCTTGCGTTAATGCAGGTAACAGCATCTTCCTTTACTTTTACAGTCGCTCATCCTAAAGCGGCTTTGCTATTGTTGCATTATTTGTGGAAGCTATATTGTGTTTTTGTTTAAATAATATCTGGCAAAATTTACACTTGTGGTCATGATTATAACTGTGCCAGTCTAGCAATATTACATTGTTTGATAACAGGGTATAATTTTTGTTGTCAGTGATTGCATTGGTGTTTCTATTAAAAGGGAATTAATTATATTCTAGGCTTACTTCTAAAACAAGAACAGGACCGAGTTTTAACAACCAGTTTGTACATAAAGCTGTAGAAGGTTATTTGAAATGAGATGAACATCCCGCCATAGATACTGATATTAGATATCACCTGAACGTTGGTACATGGCATAAAGAGTGCCTTTTTACCTTACTATTCAGCGTTCACCCACTGTGTGTGTACCGACATGAACATTTGTGAGTATGTATTTGAAGGCGATGGTTTCCTGTGTCCGACAATTATTCACATAATTATTTATTTATTTATATATATATATATATCGAAAACAAAACTGATATTTCGGTTCAGTCTACCCTAGTCTAACATACGTCGTTCCGGAACGGCGCACCTTATCCCGATGTCAACTCATCTTACACGTCCAATGTTAAAAGCTGAGTGTGCAACAGAAAAAAAATCAACAATCAATGCGATTGTGTAGAATATACCAAATAGATTTGTCAACAAAGATATAGTGTAATGCTTAAAGTATAATGGCCATTAAAGTAATTTCATAAATTATACGTATGTTTTAAGAAAATAAAGGCACAAGCTGCCAATATACGAATGATAAGCAATTTATATTCTTCAGGTAAAAGACGCTTTAGTAAAGAAATAATTATGGATAATCATTTGATGATAAATAAGATATTTATTATTTTCATTATTTTGCATTGACTTCCCGTTTCACCGGGTGTTAAAATCTACAAAAGAATATTTACCACAAGATAGACAGTAACTTGCAGGAGCCCGATTTAGACCCTTGAAAGATTTACTTGAAAGGCTTTTGACAAAACTTCAGTAGCCAGATGTGGCCACGAGAGGGCTTGTGTCCTAGTCAAGTAACGTATGCACGAGGCAACTGGCTGGAGATGGAGAGGGGGTAGTGGGTTCGTGTAAAAGATGGACTAGACGACGCTGTATTTCCTAGTTCAGTTTTGTAAGTAGACGTAATAGCCAATATTAGTTGAATAATCTTCATTAGAGGAAACTGGCCAAATGAAATAACAATTATTGATAATTTAGAATTGATTCGTCATTGTATGAGAGAAAGAACAGATTCAGTCTCTTTCAGAACGTCGTGTATGGGAGATTCTAGCAGCTAACAAAACCAGGAATTGGGATTGCTTTGTTTCTCAAACTTGCTGTGTAGTTCGCGTGGACACTTGAAGAAAATTTCTTTTGAATTCTGTGAGTTCACCAAATTTCCAGTCACTATGGAAACGAGGTACTTGACCCTCTTGCCTGGAGACTGCTGCCGTCAGAAGCTCTTGAAATATCGCTCCGCGAATCCACATCGCCACCTCGATCGAACTATATTCACACGCGCTTCCCTGTAAAGTATTCCTTTCACAGTTTTCCTCAAATAAAAAAAAACATACTTTAGAATCGTATGGATTACGAAAGAGTTTGTTTTTGGAATGGACATAAATGTTAAAGGGATGTTGTCCCGCTGTTTCTAAAAAGCTGCAAATAGCATGTCGGTTAAGACTGTACCGCTTTGTTGTGGAGCAAGTGTAAGGCTTTTGTGAGATGATACTGTCTACCAGCTGTAGCCAGCAACATTTGCCCCTCTACTATATCAAGTAGGTTCTCTACGAAGCCTTCAGGCCTTCCCGTCCCTTCTACAGATGCGGTGCTCTGATTCATCTCAGGGAGCGCTAATTACTAGAGGGGCTGATATATTTTATTCCCAACCGTACAAGATGAACAAATTACGATATTTCTCATGCCGCTCTGTCATATTCCACCCCTGCCTCCCGCCCTGCCCTTTTATCTCACCCCAGGCGATGCTACCCCTCCCTCAGACCACCCGTTATCTGTGTGCCGACATGGAAAACTCCAACTGTGCGATGCTTCGTTTCATAGAAATATTTATGAAATATGGGAATCAGCGTTCGTTTCCTTCGGCGGAAAGTATTGATTTGCAGATTTTAAACGTATCAAACACTCTTTTGAAAAAAAAAGTTGTGCACAAGAAATCGAAAAAGACTTGCAGCAAATTTTAAAGTTTTTTTTATTTTTGAATCAATGTTTCACATTATGCTTTTCCTTATAATTCAAGCGTTAGTGCTTGGGTGAAATATTTCTCAAGATGTTAATCTATAAACGCGGGAGATTATGACCACAAATGCGTACGGCTCCCGCGCAGTGTAAGGCCTATACCTCCAAACAAAGCGACTTCTGTGTTGAGAAAACTAACATAAAACAACAAGCATTTACTGCAAAAAATAATTAAAACTCCGAGTTTCAATGCGCAGATGTTATCAGATGTAGGATCAACATCCTGTGTTAGAAATGAACCACATGCACTAAACATCAATCCTCGCACTGTTGAGAATATCGGTTGCATTTTAGCTTTACAGTATTTAGTTAAAAAAAACAATAAAAACTCAAAGCTTGAACACTGAATAAAACGAAATTTGTTCGACTCACGACGTGTCTTTGCGATAAGTATGGATACCAATTACATGACCTCATCTGCAGACAAGAGTATATATATTACTGAAGTCCATGTAGGATAACGGCCATTGTTATGCCTAATTCTTTTGATAAGTCCTCATTTCCACGAGACACCTTGCCCTTATCTGCTTGTATTTCCAGCATTTGTGGCGAGCGATTAACTTGATGATGACAACGGGTATCTTAAACTGAGTTTTGAAATTCAATCTGTGATCATGTGTGAAACATAATACACTACCATAATGAAAGCTCTCAGTATACGGCAACACTATTCCTACGGACAATATTTTTCAATTTCATTAATTAAACACAAAAGAAACATGATAGTTTCATAAATTTATATTAACTTTTTATTTTCGAATTTAGTGAAATAATCTGAACTAATCTTACGGGACGTAAATATAAACATAAACGACAAAATGTTATGGATGTCAACTTCTTCTTTATTGTTTTCACGACGTTTCTGGGCTATTCCTTGCCCCTTCGTTAGGTGGATGAAATATAAACGTTAGTAATGGACGATACAGACCAGTATTTTACTCCGATCGTCAACATCTTGGCTTGAGATATTTTGCTCCCGTCTGTCTTTTAAATAGAGAAACATATTTGGCAGAAATAAAACATTTCAATGATAATCACATTCACTCATTCAGAAATTATAATCGTGTTATCAGATTTCACATTGTTTATATACGCTCGAATAATTGTTCAAAGAATTTTTCGTTTGGGGAAATTTGACAAATATAAACAATTTTATATGCGAGTTTATTCGTTTGGGGAAATTTGACAAATATAAACAATTTTATATGCGAGTTTATATTATTTTCCGTTCCATGATAGGGATTAGAGTTACAAGCAATCAGCTGATAATCAAGATTTGTTTAATTCACGACGTTGTTTTATAACACATGTACGGTTTTTGTAATTAATTTGTTTTGAATAAAAATATTCATTGCCGTCAAACTAAGAAGACAGATGTTGAAAGAGCAAGGCAAATAAAAGTCTTGTTTTTAATCAACCGGTCACCGTGTATACAGTATTTCCTGATGTCTGTCAATTCCATGTCTCAATATTACAGACGGAGGTATTATAACAGTGTTTGTCTAATAGTTAATTGAAGATAATTCCGTGTGATTTAATTAGCAGATTGAAAAGCTGCTTTTACATAATCTTTTAGGAAAACAAACGAAATGCGTAAATCCTCGCACACACGCCTAGTTGTCTGTAATCCGTATTAGAGGAAATGCCCCAATCTGACAAACTGCCACTTCCAGAACATGGCGCCCACGGCAAGCTCAGGCTCCCGCCAAACGATCTGCTACTGCTAATATTTGCCGTTAGGTAGTCCCTGATTTTCGGTCTTTTCCCCTCCCCCGGCACACTTTCTTGACCCACACTTACACAACGACGTAGTCACCAGTTTATGACGATGACGATGTGTGTAGTCAACTCTATAGTACGACGTAGTCTTTACCACTCTATTTAACTATTGTCATTTCTTTTGTCACGTCAGTTACGTGAAAATGGTAAACACCACTCCCACTGTAAACGTCTTTTGACTCTTCGTTCTTCCCCCAACTCCCCCAGCCCCCCCCCCCCTTCACTCACACAAGCACGCACGGACGCACGCACGCACACTGTCTGTCTACCCTCTCTCCCCACACGCTCTACCCTCTCTCTACCCTCTCTCTACCCTCCAAGTGTGGTCGCCCGAATCTTCATCCTGAGACCACCCTACCCACCACCACACACACCGTCTCTCTACCCTGCCGCTCTCCTCACACCCTTTGTCTTTAACCCAACCACCCACCCAATCGGTTAAAGGCCGCTACCACTACCACTACCACTACCACTACCACTACCACTACCAGCAGTGAAAGACTATTCAAGTAACTAAAAACAATGCTCTGCCAGAAATCCCAGTAGCGAAACCTGCGGTGTACAGAGTACACGCCTACCGTTTTCAGACACACCACATATCACCACATCACGTGATATATTCACACCCTTTCCAAGTCCTGGATCCGCATTCTGAATGTCAGCTTTACTCCTATCCATCTTCCACCCTTTCCCTCAACCGTATCTGATTTCCAACATTGATTCTTGCACCAGGACCGGCTTCACTACCCCCTCCCCCACCCCCCACCCACTAGTCATACAACTCAACCCCCCACCCCTCCCTAGCTATGAGAGGCAGGCTACCTCCCTATCCGCCCCAAGCCAAATTTACCTTGTGCGGAGCATCATTGAGTATCGATGAAAAATGCAAATAAAGTCAAAATTTCTGGTCCGAGTTTGGAGGGATTGCTTGTTAATGAAATCGACGTTCGGTAGTCAAACAAGATGAGCGAATTGGGAGAACGCCAGACTAGGACTGGAGATGGACCGAATGCTGACGGGAGCAATACAATCTCAGCCCGCACACACAGACGGGTTACCGTCTTTAAATACTTGAATGAGATTACTGGACCTCTAGATCGACACTGGTGAAATTACACAGCATACACATGGCGAGTTGTCAGGATGAACGATCGTGAGGCACACAGTGATGTCCAGTCACAAGTCACATTCCAGGATTGTCAGAGCTGTATTTATTTTGTTTTTCCATTGTATTGTTCCGTCGTTCTGGCTGTGCAATACAGAGATACGGCCATTTAAGTAACTCATGTCGACCGTGTAGCTCTGTCCGAACACGAGAGAGATATGAAAATAATGTTTTCTATAATTGGTTATCCATAGTTCCATACTGTGGACATTTGTGAATTTAAACAATGGGAAGAGCTCCGCCCTTATTGTCAGAGTTTGACTTTTTCAATTCTCTAAAACTGATGCCATATTGTCAAACACCGTGTCTGAAAACTTTCTCTTCAATCTTCCTTAAAAGGAACCTGCTTTCTGTAACAATCAGTGGAAGGACAACGTTTCTAGTAAGACTTCATAAAGTATAGTTGTTAATATGAAGCATCTCTTATTCCGATATATTCTACCTAGATCACAGCATCCCTACAACACCGACGACGACTGTAATGCTGATGGTGCTGCTGATGGTAATGTCGATGGAAGTAGGTCGTAAGAAGCGAGACTTACTGGTATAGGGCAGAATGCAGTTTTATTAAGTATAATCGCAAATGATTGCCGATGGCATTTAAGACAGACCCTACATAGTGGGTCAACTCTCTCCGGTTGGTAAAGTCCTACACTGACACATTAAATGTGTTATCAGCCAGACTACCGAGGAGTGGGTTCCGTGATCCCTGACTCAGGGACAACCACGGCCATACCCACTTGAGACAGGGTCGTTATGGAGTGCAGTTGATGATCCAAACTTCGAGGAAGAGACTGCACACATTTTGTACAAGGTGTTTGGTTTTACCATCGACATAAATATAAAGCAATACACAGATATTGTACACCCAGGTATTTGAAGGGTGAACTTTTGGATCAGTCATAAATAAACCACCCATTGACGGACCTTGAGGAAGGGGGAGGGCGCGCTTTCAAGTCAACCATTATCCTATGATTGTTCATGACAAGCACACCCTTGGTCTAGAGGGGAGCGTGTTTGTTGGGGAGCAGATTCTGGTGTTTGCTCCCCAGGCGTATCGTCACAACAGACATGACATAAGGGTATTTGTTGTTCCCCTTGTACAACCCCAATATATGGAATCAAGACAATATGTAAATCTAATGCAATATGTAAACACTTAACGCAAAACGTAAAACATTACGTAATATGCAAAAACTGAACGCTAAATGTGAAAAAACGTCTTTAACGCAATCTGTACAAACCTTACGCAAAATTGAAAATACAATTCTTAATGCAATATATAAAAGATTAACGCAATCTGTAAAGTACAGCTTTATTGTTTGTCAAAATACACGAGACACTGTGATAATTCAGACAAACTTTTTAGCCTCATGTTAGTTGAAACATTTAACATAAAAGTAAAGTCTATAACTGTGTAATATTGTGTCATATATACATGTATCTATAAAGATATTTGATATCATAATCAGTATATCTATGGTATTACTCGAATTCATTTTACGTCATATTAACTGTGACGTAATAGAAGGATGTAAGATATGATTGGAAAGGAAACACCCGAATCAGTACGATGCATCTTGCATGTCCAGTATGCCTAAAGTTCCTAGATGGATCCGCCAATTCTAAATCAAAGATATTTGTGTCCAGCGACACATTGTAATTAACGCCTTGACTAGCTGAAATATTGCTGAAAGGGTGTGTAACCTTATTAACTGACTGACTCACTCACTCAGGGGGCGTATGGTTCTCATGATTGTATCGAGAATCTTTTGACAGAGGTCAGAATATTCCATGTAATGGAACAGTGACACAGGTTTTTCCACAGAGATTCAAATCGGACAGGGTCTAGTGATATAACTTGGCGACTTTCCTAAAAATGAAGGGGAACACTATATGCATCTAAATCCAACTGATAAATTTAAGAGTAGCACTGTTTAGGTCGACAGTGTGACTTTAGCACTGGGATAGTGAGAGAGAAAGTGGAACTATGGGACAGTGAAAGAGAAAGTTGTCTCGAACTATGGGACAATGAGTGAGAAAGTTTACCGGAACTATGGGACAGTGAGAGAGACAGTGGTCCAGAACTATGGGACAGTGAGTGAGAAAGTTGTCCCGAACTGTGGTCGAGTTAGAGAGAAAATTGTCCTGAACTATGGGACAGTGAGAGAGACAGTGGTCAGGAACTATGTGACAGTGAGAGAGACAGTGGTCAGGAACTATGTGACAGTCAGAGAGAAAGTGGTCAGGAACTATGAGACAGTGAAAGAGAAAGTGTTCCAGAACTATGGGACAGTGAGTGAGAAATTTGTCCAGAACTCTGGGACTGTGAGTGAGAAAGTGGTCCAGAACTATGGGACAATGAGTGAGAAATTTGTCCAGAACTGTGGGACTGTGAGTGAGATAGTGGTCCAGAAGTATGGGACAATGAGTGAGAAATTTGTCCAGAACTGTGGGACTGTGAGTGAGATAGTGGTCCAGAACTATGGGACAATGAGAGAGAAAGTGGTCCAGAACTATGGGGCAGTGATAGAGAAAGTGGTCCGAAACTATGGGACAGTGAGAGAGAAAGTTGTCATCACTACCTGCCTCTCCTCGGTGAGTTTTACTTACGCAACAGAGTTTTTAAAGTCTCAGTGACATCAAATGGCCAAAGATATATTGAAGAGTCATATTATTTTCTCTATTAATACCTTTCCCTCATTTAATGAAAGTACACACCTGAATACCTTGTTTCATATCCCATTTGGTTTACTCGAAGCTGCTTTCCACCCGCATTTGAAGCTATGGCTGGTCGCCGGCTGTCCGTGGATGCTTGATGAATTTGATGCATCGGTGACAAAACAGTGATGCCCACTGCGGTTATCTCTTTTCCCTTGTACCAGTGTGTATTTTTTAGGTGAACGTATAGACCTGTCTTTGCAAACGCTCACCTTTTCGCCAATACCTAATATCATACAGTTTCATGGTGTTTCGCGGACGCAAGCTCATAATATCGCCTGAAACGTACTGATCCCTTGTCGACGTCTTATGAATATAGATAAGGGAGTTTGTCGCTTAGGCAGTGACAAGTCAAACACCAAGCTTTGTACACAAATGTCAAGAACGAGATTCATTCGACCGATCTGAAGACCCCATCAGCAAACAATAGTCTTGTCATACATGATCTCCAAACGTCTTCATGTGTTCAGGCTTGGTAATCAGAAGTTAATGTTGGTAATCTGTACGTATAAGCATAATTTAGACACTTACTTGTGCCAAAGAAATCAAATAGAGGCAAGCTGTGTACTTTTGATAAACTTCCCTCGCAAGGTTACCAATCAGTTGGTTGTAAAATGTCTTTATGAAAAAATATATTTGATATGTAGCATACTCTCACAAATGAAAGTCATAATCTTGCCCCTAAAACCATGACTTACTTATGTGTTATTTTCTTTCTCTCCTTTTCGTCCAATGTTTTACATCTCAATTAAAAGTGACAAGGTAGTATTACGACGTGTCTACGAGGAACAAGAACGTGTTTCAGCCTGAGCCTACTAGTGCCCTGCTTGACCGCTGCTTATAAAATACAAGCTTCCGCACAACTGTTTTGATCTTTTGTTATTGTCAGTTTTATTGAAACCACTACATGATCCCACTCCTCCCTACTAATATCGAGCCTATATGACTTTACGACCTATTGGACCACCTGGTGTCTTTGTCAGTTCCATTGTTACAGGGGAAAGGTTAGTCGATTGTAATCACCAGCTTTTCCTTGAGATATATATTTTTAACACCTCTCTTAACATTATATATTTCAACGTTGTTGTCTATGTAAGACCTGATAGCGGCGTGTTTCGTAAACAGAATGCAGGCCAATCGCATTTAAGCCTGTGGTATATACCCTTGAGTTAAACACAACGCTGTTTTGTGTAATGGGGTTGTTACTGAGGCCGTGAAGGTCGCACAGCCTACAAACATGTAAACTGTTGAGAAGTTCACAGCATCACGATGCCGCTACCGGCACTATTTTTTTCTATCTGAAAAAATAATGTGCTCGAGCTCTGCCTAACAACGCTACGAGGAATCTGCCGTCAGAAAATCGCAGAGTACAGCTTAGTGAGCAGGGCCAAATGCCGTGACCGGCCAGTGCCGTGACATCATTTAATCATTTCATGTGAAATAAGTTGAAGATATTACCCTTCTATGAGTGTGTCAGACACGCTAGCCACTGACGTCGATATACTACTTAAACTGTATTTCAACGTCATTGAGTTACAGGTTTGTTAGAGGTCTTGCCGGACATGTCATTATTTAAACATTTGACGTAAACGATGCCAGTTGAAGAAATTATAAGCAACTCTGTGGGATATCAGTGGGAGGCAAGGCATTATTGTAAACTTTATTGCTGCGATAATGACGTCAATGAACTAGTTACAGGCTTTGTTTTCACCTCAAAAGGCACAGTGATATTTAGGTTGTGTATGTAATACTTAAATAAGTTAAGTGTCAAAGGTTTTTTGTGAAGATAACAATGATTAATACTTTTGGGCATGTCATACAAATGGAGTTGGTCCTTGGGTTGTTTTTGTAGAATATGTAACAAAGCATTATTTTAGAACATAAGCCTCAAGTTCTAAAACAAGCACACAGGAATCGTTACAGAGATGATATGGATGTACATAATGTCGGCAGACGGAACCAAGTCAGGGTTCGCCTTAGGTTACGGTCGCGGACCTAGATTACAATTATGTCGGTAAATAAACAGGTCTGAAATGTTATTTTCTTAATTTCTTCACTTAATATGCATCGTGAATGTCAACTGTTACCAAATAAGTCACCATTCGTTAAAGATGGAACGTCCAGGAAGCCGCTCTATATGTTGTATGTCCCGCTGTAAGGGGCAATGGTGTTCATCAAGACGTATCTCGTCATCAATATGGTACTGGCAAACAGAAATGCTATCATATCTGCTGGAGACGCATTATACGGTTTTCACTGGCACCCTCAGGAACAAGGAACATAGACAAACATCGAGGTTACATCAGCCCATGGGCCCCGAGGTACCAGTGAAGAATGTACTTATCATCCCGAACATCTCAAGGCTAATTTTGAATTGTTTGGGTCACAGGCATAAAAGTTTTAGTAGCCATCGCAAGGTTTTGCAAAACAAAAACAGATTCTCCCTCCATCGACTTGCATTCGGAAAATATCGGTAATTTCCGTACATCATACATGATTCAATGTTATTCGAGAAAAAAGAATTACAACAAGGAAGCGCCAAATGAGTTTGGCATTGCCAGCTGGGTACATAGCCAATTTCGCTCTCTTGTAACCGGGGTACATTGAAAGTAACAGAAGAGCACTCAGCCAGTCAGAAAGCGACATTTATGTGTGAGGTAAGGTAAAGTGTTATGGGAAGCAACGGCTGATGAGATGGAGGTTAAAGAGGTCGGGGTCAAATTTACAGCCGATGACGCCTATGCCGGGCAAAACCATCTCCTGGCCTATTCAGCGTTCAGAATAAGATCTGTGATCAGTACCGTTTTACCCCTGTTTTTAGATGTATTACATCTGTGATATTTGAGAGTTTGGTTCAAAGAAAAACAAAATGTATCTGCCCACGAGCGAAAATGGTAAATCTGGCTTACCATCCTTGCACGGTTTATTAAAGTCACAAGGTTGTTTTCTGAAGTTTTCCTGTCGTGTACACTGGTCTGCCTGCCCTAGAGCGCTTACGGCCTCAGCTTTGTTCAGCGATAGGATCCGATGGATATCAGACTATTCTCACTTAAAACATCATACTTTCACTGTCATTGGTTTAAGTTACTGCAATAAAATATCCCTACTTATATATAGGTATATGAGGATTGAGTGTCAAGTTTATTCTAGTAGAGGACCAAACACGATTGTTATGAGCATATCAGCATATGTTTTAACCTGTTTTAGAGATCCTTTATACTCATTTTACCGCAAATGAATATACATTATCATACTCGTTGAAAATTGCAATATATTCATTACCCATTCGCTTCCGTAAACATATCGCGTCGGTGTTGTATTTCCCCGGATGGTAGTTAGCCCTTTGAACACGCCAGATACCTTCAACGCATTAAAGTGGAGAGGGCACATAGCTTTCTAGGCAATCGGAGAGGATAAGAGGATCCAAGTTTGCTCGGAAATGTGTAAACGAACGTAGTTTTAAACTGATGTCAGTACGGGTGGTTGTCGACAGTGAAGGTCTACCCCATGTGTCGGTGTGTCGTACACCTGTGTGTATGGTGAACTACCCGGGGTAGAATAGATCAGACCAGTGTTGACAGAGCTTACCCCCGTCAATTATGTATAGAAACAAAATTAAATATCAAATATTTGTCAGTTGTCGCTGCGCAAATGTGTGTGTGCCTCCACACAATGGGTGTGTGGTTTTCTGCTGAAGATTTAATCCACGTGTAGAGGTGAACAAAGGTGACATGGGTGAACACAGGAAGTAGCGGGATCCTGCGCATCGTTGGGACAACTAGTTTGTGGGGTAATGAAAACATTCTCGGAGGAGAGGGTGCAAGGAAGTCGGGGTTGGGGTATGGCTACCCTACGTCAGTGAAAGCGTTGATGTCCTGGGTGTGTCCCGGGATAGAGAAAGATAGGGTAGGTATAATGACTTGTTGCGTTGAAAAGGGGCAAGGGGGAGGGGTGGGGGTTGGGGTGTGTGTGTGTGAAGGGAGGGACGAGGTAGTTATTGAATGTGGAAGTTAAAGGTGAGACTAAGAGTTAACTCTTCCTATATAAAATTACTTATGAGAAAATGTACTGAACAGCCAATGAAATGCAAATCTCGAAAAAATTAAATATAGCAGTAAGTGTTCGTGTTTATTCCTAATTAACAACTTAAAAATAACAAGAGTTGCGGTTCTTTTGCTGCTCAGTATGGTTAGGATGTGGTAATAGTAGTGAGGGGGTAATAATTGTGATGTTTCAGAAGTAGGGATGGGATCATGGTCGTAAGTGGTTAATGTCAGATATGGGATAGTGATTGGTCAATGATGCGGAATGGGTGATCATTATGATTGGTTAACGGCAGGGATTGGATAATGATATGGACGATTGTGATGTAAGGTTTGTAGAAGGAAAGGATGGGACCTCCCCAAATACGAAGGAGTCATGTGCAGTTGCGACGATGTTACCGGTTGGGATCGGGCATAAGAATAGACGGGTTTGATTAGCAGATGCACCGACAAATGGGTTGCGATCATTTCCAAAAATAGATGGAATGTCAAATAGATTTGTGTGCTTAGGACAGGTGGGCTGGGGCATCTCGATATGAATGAAAAGGGGTGTGACATTCAATGATTTCGACCAGAAGGGTGCGATAGGGGGATATGCAATGATGCAGGCGATGAGGAGCCGCTATGTGCAGAGTTGGGTTAAACACACATCTGTTGGTAGCTAGGAACCCCGTCATCCAGGTATCCCACCCAAAACGAGAACGGTATTTCCTATCACAATATTTGCTTACTTTGTCAGATTTGCATATCCTTGCGTGACCCCAGTTGTGGGCTCCGTCAAGGGTGCTACTCTAATTGGCTAATTGGCCAGGTTTACCATCAGCTGGGGTGCTGATTGACGACGGATAGAGTTGGATGTATATGCTCAATGACAAATAAATATGACGGTCACTGTATCAACATCACCTCGGTGTAAGTAAACTCAGGGGCGGGCTCTGGAAGCCTACCATGTTTTGGCATATAAGACGGACGATAACGAGAATAGACATAAACTGTTTAAGATTTAAAAGAATTACAACTTTTAAACAAAATATGAAATCATTGCTTCCTGGATGATTATTGGTCGTCGCCCCGTCATGGTTGAACTGTTTGGACATCACTACTCTCGGCCATCGTCCCATCATGGTTGAAGAGTCTGGACATTAATACCCATCACCGAGTCTCAGGTGTCGAATTCCAGTTTATTTCAGGTGAATAATAATATTGACTGTAACATGACAGGTGCCACCGATGGGACAGGACATCCCTACTTTGCAAACACCGCGGACCACCATCGCTTCATAGTGAATGTTAAACACATATACAGTCGAAATATTAAAATGCGCTCTGTTTTTTACGTTTTTATGCTTATCATGCTTTTGTCCATTTTTATCATTCGTAGATTAAAATAACTACACATGGAGCAGAGAGGGTTCTGGTGTTCCTGGCAGTCAGGCTGGTGAGGTTCATCGTCAGCCCAGGGCTGTTACCCCCTTTACGTGCAAGCCAGACATGGAATGCTAGGTCACCCTATAAGCGCTGGACTTGTAAGACTGAGAAGTCTGACGATGCCTCAGTGTCAGAAGGGCTGTTTTCGTGGCAGAAAACCCAGATACTTTTCCAATGTCGGTCAACTGATTGGGGTTCACAACCTTAATCACCAAGGCACCAACGACCATGATAGTAGGACAACTTGTGCTTGTAATGCACTGGCAACGTTTCATGAGCAATGTCGACATATGCGCCATGCTTAAATCTGCCTATTTACATTATTAGTGTAAGAAAGATCTTGAAAATCTAGCCTGTCCACAGGACTGGCTGGTCACATTTTTTACCAGTCCTGCCAAAATCTGTTCTCCACTCGTTTTCAAGAAGCCAAGGGAGAGAACTCTGTTCTTATAGCAAACATATCTCATCAATTTCGTTTGTGATAATTTCATCTGTTTTATTATTCTGGCATATTTTGGCAATATTCATAAAGGTGACAATCATTCTCTCACACCAGCCTCCACAAAATTCACCATCTCGGACGTTGGGACGGGCAAGCTCTTCTGCACTGACACTATTCATTGGATTTATCAACAAGTTCTTTATTTGGATTCATTTTGATTCAAAATCACACACGATAGTTTCTGGGAACCCTTCCTTGTAAATGCAAGCGTGCACGATCTGGCGTGGCACTCCGGTTGGTAGACTTACATTTCAATACTAGAAGTACAAATCCATAAGTTCTAAATATTGAAAAAGTATAACCGAGGTCAACAGCAGTTAAAAAGTAACAACTCGAAAACCACTTCAGTCATATCGAAAGGAGACGGAGTTTAGTGTTTTTCGATCACGTTTGAATATAAGAATATATTCGTTTGTGAAACAACTATCAAATAAAAATACCCCCACAAAAACAACTATGTTTCCTCAACAGTACATAAGAAACAAAGAAAAGTCTGTTGAAAGAAAGGTTCTAACAATATTAAAATACCAAATACTGTTATGTACATCACGCACAAAAGCTGGTATAGTGATATGGCCAATGCGCTTGTAAATACGTGCTGTTTATTCCCCACATAGGCAATGTGTGAATCCCTCACCTTCATATTACTGTAATATTGCTAAAAGCGGGGCCCGTGAAGGTCCCGGGGTAGAATAGGCCTTCAGCAACCCATGCTTGCCATAAAAGGTGACTATGCTTGTCGTAAGAGGCGACTAACGGGATCGGGTGGTCAGACTAGCTGACTTGGTTGACACATGTCATCGGTTCCCAATTGCGCAGATCGATGCTCATGTTGTTGATCACTGGATTGTCTGGTCCAGACTCGATTATTTACAGACCGTCGCCATATAGCTGGAATATTGCTAAGTGCGACGTAAAACTAAACTCACTCACTCACTAAAAGCGGCGTAAAACTAAACTTACTCATGTTTATTCATATGACACGACTATTGTAAGCAGTGATCAATAACGAGAAACTAATGCTGGTCTGTTACACACGAGAGAATGTATGCTTGGGTTGGCAATATCAGATGCAACAGACAAGGTTAAGACGTTTAGGTGAAACCTGATATAGTTTCGCAGAGGTCATAAAACACATCCTTTCTCTGATTTATCAACTTGAACTAGACATACAAGAGACCAGTAAACAGCAGCATCTCTATGGTCTTTAGATCTTTGTGTAAAGTTTGAGTGGCCCAAAACATACATTTATGACGTATGACAAGAGGAAAGACTCCAACCATCCAACCCTCGAGTTTTCCTTCATGTGGAGCCATACCCCAACACCCCCAGCCTTGCTTGTCCACATTTCACAACTTTCCATGTTAATGTAAAATTCTTTTTCTTTTGAGACTTCAAAGACAGTCATATTGCTCTTGCTCAAAAGGTATTGATGAGTGTTATCTGTTTCTTTGTGCATATGTCAGACTTTTTTTGTAACGATGGGAACAATAATAAAGCTTTGAAAAAAGTAGATAAATTCACATTTACAGTCAGAGACCAAAATTATGTATCATGCAGTTTTCTCTATTTTGACTTGCATCGTATGTTCCCGCAAACTTTTCAGCTGGACAACTGACTTGCCTGTGCATGTGATATGAACGAAAGCTTACGTTTCCTCGAACAACGATATATATACTCCTGTACTCCTGATGAAATCGTACTCATGCAATCTAGTGTTTTCAGCTGAAATCTCCTATGATAATGAAAAGTGTTTTGTAGCAATATAAACATGATTCCTGAATTTTGATACTGAACACGTTGAAAGCCGTGTGTTGTAATGACCTTGTGCCACCGTATATTGTTTATTGTAGGGGTATATTGCATAAAGGTTTTAGTACAAATTAGGTTTAGCGTTTGTTTTGGTATGTAAACATTATCGCATATAGGCTTATTCTCTGCGATATGCAACATTATTCTATAGATACGCTTTGTCTTCAGGTGATTTGGCATGTAAACCATACGGCATGAAGAGGTATAGGTTGCAGATATTTGGTATGTAAACCATTAGGCAAAGAGTGGTTTTAGTATGGGAATGTTTGGGTATGTACGCCTTTTACAGAAACGTTCAGTCTGCTGATGTTGGACGCGTGCTTCATGACAGCAGGGATACTCTACAACATATAGGCTCCCCGATGACAGTAACACCCAACAAGCTAACTTGTCTCCGCCTTGTTAGCAAAGATCAGAAGAAATCGGACATTTCTTGAGTTTAATCAGATGCAATCTGTAGTTATGGCAAACTTTTACCGTGTGTTTTAGGGTAGGAAGCCTGTCAGAAAAACTATTCACACTCATTGCATTCAAGGAGATTTCCAGGCCTCGAATTCCATTCAACAACCTTCCAAGGAATCAAATTTGATTTTTAGTTTACAAAATACAAAGTGCGTGTTGATATGAGCCAATAGGTCACGCACCTGTTTGCGTTCCATAAAAAGGTTATATAGGGTACAAGGTCATAAGTCAAAATGTGAAATGTTGTTACACAATGCTGTGATATTTATTTATCAGTTTGACGAATGTCATCAGCATGTGTTGACATAATGGAAGCAATTGTTTGTTGATCTGTACCTCCTCAGTGATTTAGTAACTTGTTGTTCCGTGTCAAGTGGTACAGAGTGACATCGACAACACCATTGATAACAGGGATCAATCATTCTTGTCATTTGTCATGCTATGAAACACACAACGTCCTGCAAATTTTTATATTCAAAATATTTAAAATTTCAATAATTAAAAATATCCCAAAGCATGATTAAACTGAAAGCTTATTTTACGCGATAAAATACGCCGAAAAAGGTTACGATTTATGCATACGCTGATGTCTATGAAAATATATGAATGTTTTTCATGCAAAAACTGGGTATATGTTACGCATAAAGTTTGCGCTGTGTTTTATTGTTTGGTTTAAAGTCGAAGAAGTCTTTAATTTGAAGTTAATAATGGACTGAAGGGGAAGGCAAACTGAAACCATGATGGCCCTAGACACCGCCATCTGTTTTCAGTCTGGTAACTTTCAGATAACGTTTTTGACATATTGGTCAAGTCCAGTTTGAAAGTGTATTTTCTTAGGTCGGCAGTTCAGTCTGTTGTCAAAACTCGTACTGAATACTCATTGTAATTATGTTCATCAGTCTATGAATATACACAACTCCAAGTATGTACATATTGTCAATATATTTATACAAAGAGGAACTGAACTGCAAATGTACACAAAATCGATCTTTCTCGAAGTATGGGGATATTCTCTGAAGCGGGCTTAAAATCACTACTAATACGATTAAATTAAAAAATTAACCCAAACACATTTACTTAAACATTTATGAAACAAATAAAATATCGCATCAGGCCAAGAACGTATCATCTCAAGTTAAGATATGATGTCACACTTGTTCTACCTCGTTATATGAGCTCAAATATCGCTAAGTGTTTTGGAGAGGGTTTGAATGAGCTAGAGTGAGCTGGAGTGTAAGATCGCGCTGGGGCGGACATATTATTAACACAATTGTCCGCTGATCGGGTGCAGGACATATCTCTCTCTGGCGAGTTGCAGACTTGGATTAATGTACTTACATATGGAGACTTCATAATACGTTTCACGTATGTACGTACGTTTTAGAATTCTTAAAAGCTGATTGGCAGTCCCTGAAAGCCATCTACATACCTATTTCTTATTTTTAAATTTTATTTTTGAACGAGATTTTATATACATTTGTTGAACCATGGTCGTTACTAAAGAATCTCTAAGAAACTTTCAATGTTAATTCGATAACAACTGAGCTGCCATTTTAATTGATAAATGATTTCTAAAACGAAACATGCTTTTGTTTGAACTTTTTTCCCTTAATGGTCAAGTGTTACTAAATTAATTTTATTGTAAGTAATATCTGGGGGAAAATACATTCCGAAACCGTATGTATTTTTAATACCTTTACAATACTGACGCGTTGGGAATGATCTGATCCTGTTACATATTTTCTTCAAAGTGAAAGCGCAAACGTTCAAACATTGTTGAAATATAACAATGACATTGTCTGATTAGAAGGTAACACTTATTTGTGTATACGACACAAATAGAAATGCCTCCTTATTTAAAGTTAGCGCACTTCAGTGCAACTTGACTGATCCGAAGTGGTGTGTTTAATGTGCTAGTTCAGCGCCCTGTATGTGCATGCTTTATGAAGCAGGATCTGAAATAACTCGACAAATACACACTCTCAGTTATATGTCGCACCAACAACGTTTGAAAATCTTAAAGAAGCTGTCAACAATACTTTTTCTATCTTGGGATGTATGCATTATTATATGTACCATGCCATGGGTTCATGCATAGGAATCAATAGTCAATAGTCTCAGTGAAATGAACTGAACTTTATTGAACTCTAATATACAACTGTTTTTAAGTATACAAATATATTTCATGACATGTACAATGTTTGTAAGAATATTACAGCACTTCATGTAGAAAGCGCCATTGTAAGATAAAGAGTGTATACATATGTATACACGTTCTTCATGAATGTAAGTTCTTCAATTTAATATTTGAGAAGGTGGTTTCTGTATTTTGTTATAGAGGTATGCATGAAAAAGTACTGTATTTTTTACCCTCGAGATTATTAGAATATGTTATACATTTCATTCCCTCGATGCGTAATATGATACAACAACAGCACAGCGGTCAGGACGAACGACTACAGATAATTACTACAGATATGTCTAATTTACACCATAACCTAGGAAAGGTAAAGCAGTATCTATTAAGGTTTGATCTGTCAGTTTCAAGAAACAAAAAACAAATATATAATTATATATAAAACTTCACTAAGTATTCCATGTTGCCTGTGGTCTATAATTAAGACCGTTGTTTATATAAGACGCTTGACGTTTTAAACTTTATTTGTTTGCAGCTCAATCCATATTGTTACGGACTGACTCAGGATTACATGAGAAAGTATGGAGACAACGTAACATAGACCGTAACAAGATCAGTTTCTGCCCTAGCTCTCTATCCGCACATATTATTCTGGAGATAAAGCTGAACACAAATGTAAAAGGAACACATGTTCTGTCGACTTGCCAATAACATGCTTGACGTCTTACTCAATCGATAAATTGATAATTTATCGCACTGCTTTAGGTTACTTTGTACGGTTACAAGAACTATTTTGGATAACGTGGTTTATACGACATTGTACGCGTTTACAATCAGAAAATATCATGTAAACTTATACAAAATGAATACGCCACCATATATATCATGAAGTATGTTATGAACTATTTGGTTATTACAGGTTAATTTACAAAATATCATATCGCTTACGACCATCATCATTATGATCATCATTATGTTTCTTGTCACACAACGTTTAGGTGTATCACCATATGGTAATAAGACTCAACTGTATTGGAACTGTTCATGAAGTAGTTTATCCTCTACGTGCCATTTCCATTACGATTACCTCCATGTCTCATCATTTTTCTAACCATTATTTGAAAAACCGTGCTCATCAATCATTCAAATATATGGCGTGTGTTAATATTTGGACGTTTATTACACACCCCCATACACATATCGACTACTATTGTATATATTATATATTGGGTGGGCAGATGGGAGGTCGGGAGGGCATGACTTAATAATGCATTTCACTCGAATATACGCGAATCTAGACCTAAGACAGGGTGCCTTTTAGAACCTGTCAACGTTGTTCCAGATTCGTGGATTTTTGTTGTTGATAATTTCAGGTTTTTGAAAAGCATGTAGAAGACAAGGACAAGACAAAATGTTGTAGATGACAAATTCTGCTTTATTGTATACACAGCATTTCTGGGCTGTTCCTGTTATAGTTAGTATCCACCTGACGAAGGGGCAAGGAATAGCCAAGAAACGTCACATATTGCTTGCAGTAGAGACAAAGTAGTTACGTCATAAATAAATTCCTCATAATGTCTTACTTCGAGATAAAAGGATTTGCGAAGCACATCTCTCATGTCGATTGTGGCCTTAATTCTATGTCGTCTTGAATAATAATTCGAGACAATGATGCATTTTGTATTTTTGACTTGGACACCCTGCTGGTCTAATTAATGACATCAGTGTAGATGTGTGAGCCAGGCAGAATAATTGTCAAAACTCATTTGTCCGGACATCGTGCACACCACATACCTCTGTTTGTAGGTCGGAAACACGTGGATATATATATCCTCTACATGCCATTATATTATATATGATGATGATGACGACGACGACGATGACAATGATGAAGGGAATTATTATTGATTTAAGATTTCAAGGATACAGTTGTATCTACAATTCCAGAAACATGCCAAGGATGCGGTTCTGACTATTTTGAGTCTTGTTAGATCCCAGTACAAACGTTGCAAGCGTTCCGAGTGTCACCAAATCCCGACGCTACCCCACTATCTCCCAGTACCGGAGGAGAAATGGTAGCAGTTTAAACCTGTGGTATTATCATGTGACAGGAGTTTAGGAAACAAGAAGTGAGGATTTTCTTGTCAATTACCAGCAAAGCTTCAGTTTATAGTCGTTTGGAGCTTTGCAGAAATTCTGCTAGGTCTCAGCAAACGATTTTTTTTATGAAACGGTTCGAATAATTAAATATTATTTCTCTTTTGCATGCACTATTTTTAGATATATCATTATGCAGTGTTATTTGTATGTGTGGATCATTATCATAGAGTAAGATGGACACTGCTGCACATAGATACGGCATGATGTTGATGGGATAAAAAACTACACGATGCTTGCTGCTAAACAGTCTGCATTTGCAGTCTCATCAGGTAGTGTCCGACAAATATCGTTACACACATATTGCTCTAAACAGACTTAATCGAATCATTGCTAAAATGATGCTGATTGCCTTTCTTTGTAATAGATGATACACACGTGCGTCTGTTAAAGAATTAAGAGAAATGTTCGTCGGTAAGAAAATAGTTCCTATTAGATGACGTTGATCACTATGTCTACGGACATCCCTTGAAAAATGTGCACTTCTCGAAACAACTTGTAAAACACTCGAACTACGACTTCCGTTATGTGCTTTGGTACATTTGATGCACTGAATTTTGAAAAATGACACTCCCTTAAAAACTGTATGAAAATCGTGAATGATATGTTCTCTTTATGGTTTTCATAAACTGGCTCAATATATGTCTGTGTCAATATGTGCAATTAAACGTGATAAACAGTTCTGATTTCATCTCATCAAGGTCGATAGTAAAACGAACGCATAGTTTAAACAGCAAACGGTCATAAATGAGCTGCAAATTTAAATGGGAAATGGATTTAACTACATCCGTGACGTCACTCAGGTAACAATCGACCAGGTGTGTCATTAATTGAATCTGGGGAAAGCCTCTACGGACTATTGTGAGTATAAGACTGTTTGTTTTGCTGCGGCGACCTGTGTGTCTACATCAGATGTATTCAATGTATAAAACAGGTAGGGACACTTGGGTCGCATGTGTGGTGACAACACGGAAAGACTTTGTTAAGCGACAGCACACTGTGAACGGGTGATGAAGAGGATGCGTGTTGGATCCTTTGTGGCTTCATCTTCATCTTTGACTTTTTCTTTTGTCTAACAATTAAATCAAATATTAAACACTAGGTTCTTCAAATATATTTTTAAAAAATTCAATAAAACTTTGATTTGAAGTTTGATTGGGTGGAACTTGCTCACGTGTTAAATCATGTTTGCTACAGATAAATAATTATAACATTTATTGAATACATATAAAACTACTACCAGTAGTATATTTTAGAATAATTGAATATGTTTATTCTTTTTTATATCTGAATTGTGTTCATCATGCGTATAACATGTAGTAACGCTTGATATACATTACAAATCTTAACAAGGGAATAGGCTAAACCGGGAAACTCCAAGGATGTCGGTATGGAAGACACGAACCCAATATTCACCCAATCACAGCATTGTGAACTCTAGTAGTGTATGAAACAGACAGGATCGATGCCTTCGATATGTTCACACGACTCTCAGTGCAAAGGAATGATGAAAGAGGGGATTCAGGTTTCGACGATCAAATCAGCTTACCATTGGTCTACACTGTTTTGATCCAGTACAATTTCAAATGAACTGAAAAGTAGTGATATTGAATATCTCAAGATTCAACTATATTCACACAATTGACTTCAAAGAAGATCGCCACAATTACTAATATATGTTCATCGTCTATAAAAAATCGATATCGTGTTAAAATGTTCGTCAGATTCAAGGGCAAACAGAAACGTAACAGCCCTTGCACGTAGAAGCCCCAGATAAAAAACGCTTAGAAAACCGCTGACATTCAGGGGTTCCGAGTGAATATGGGAGTATGAAATATCCTATTTCAATATATTAAAATATCTAGTCGACATGCAGCACGTTCAGAGTTTGATGTTGCCTTTATAAGTCATTCTGACATTCTATCTATATCAGCATACTTCACCTTTGTCACCACCCTAGAGGGGCCTCAATGACGAGATGGGCGGCAGATAAAGAAGACAGAATGGGACAAGAATCGAGAGAGGTGATAAATGTTGCACACAGCAGCATGCACATTGATAAATAACGCACCATGCACTACATGCACAGACCTCTTCGCTAAAACCTTGAACGCTGAATCCTTGGTTTGGTCGGTTCGGTTTGACCTGGGATGCCATTTTCTTTACAGGAGAAGCAAATAGTGAATTGTAAAATCAATCGCAATATCCCGAGACATTAATATTTTGACATTTCTTTTTATCAAAATGTTTTGTTTGTGTTTATTCCATGTGTATATCCAATCTCATGGTTAAATTCACTTCATGTATCGTATTCTAGAACGTTTTTTTCTTTTTGTCTATTTACTTTATATTTATCACTAAAACCAAAAGAAATGGATATTGTGCACCAGGCGTTTAAAGGTGAGTAAGGCATACGGGTTCGACACCTTTTCCGTTTTGTCAACCTGATGTCCATAACAAATGCCTTTCCTTCCCGTCGAATATTTTTTTATTTCTATATTTTAAAATTGACATTCAGCACAGTTACCCAGAGAAAATATTACTATTATCAACATACATGTATTTCGCCATCGCAACATGTCATTTAGACTTGATATTTAAGTCTGTGTATGTTTCCTGTGTCTACAGTGCTGCTCTATGGAATCGATTCTAAGTATTAAAATCAATTCGTAATTATTGTCAAAACTTCCATCTCGGTAATAGATTTCTTAAATTGACTTTTAATGTTTCTTACTGACGTGCATTGAACTGTCGGTAACACCCAACAGGGACGAAACAAAGGGATAGTTTCAAAATCGTGTACCTCCATTTTGCCACCATAAATAAATTATCACGCCCCGAGCATCTTTATTGATTCAGTATTAACCTTACAAATTGACTGCTCTAAACTAAACAACTCGACTATCTTCACGCAGGACAGTTGTTGAGAACACTGAGCTAGACTTTATGACTAAATATGCATTCCGCTGTCTAACATTAACATAAACGTGACCTCCAGAATAATAACACGCGGAGGGGTGATCGCTTTGTCCCGAGGGACTAGCGTGAATATTGTAACTTACATTTTGACTTTTCAGGGTCTTGCTATAAGGCGGTTCCTACAACCGCCCAGTCTAGGAAGGGCACGTGCCTTCTAGTTGGGCAAACGGCTTTTTATTGAAGTTCAATGTTTTCCCGCCTGCTTGTTCTCCCCATCATGAACATACGAGAACTCAACTCGCTTCAAGTGACGTTTCTTCGTTCGTCCTGTTGACATAGTGCTTGAATCAATGGTATGTACAGGAAATTGAACCAATACATGAAGAAACGTTGACGGAGGACCGAATGGACCTTCACTAGGGGAGGGAGAATTATCGGCCTGCCACGCGACCAAACACACCGAATCTTAGTCGGTTTTATCTTTACCCCAAAATAAAACTTTCAATTTTCCTTTCTGCTTCACGCTGACTAAATTAAACCCGCAATTTGCTTTTATTCCCCATTTGCCTGTCGGCAATCTTTATCCTATACACTGTGCCAGGGATCCCGTTTCTGCAGTTCATCCTAAACCCGATCATTAACGATTATAGTCTAATTGTCCCCATATTCCTGGGGTAAGGGGGGATAAGGGACAAGGAACACAGTCAACAACATCGTTGTATCAGTTTCCTCTGCTAATTGTTCCCCCTGCCTATTCCGGGCACCGTTTGTTGTTAACAGAACGAGAAAATAACAGCCTAAAATGCCCGCAAGCCAGCAAAAAGCTAAACGCATCTGAAAGATGAATTACGTTTGAAAAACATTGATTTTATACACACATTCAGATGAAATATAACAAAGATTTCGTTCTTGGTTTACTGAGTGTACGTCCAAATATACTGAAAAATATTTCATTATTTATTTTTTGAATTTTTTGAAGTTTTATTTCAAAGTTCTTCCCACTGAGCGATCCATACATAGGCACTATCATCCCGACTTGTTTATATTCTTCACATAACATTTCGGTTGGAACTTTTGTTCAGACGCTGTTAAAATTGGCACACAGTGCATTAAAAAATAGCGATTTTAAAAATCATTTCAAATTTCGTTGAATTATATAATTGAAAATATAGATCTTGTGATTATAATTTGGCAAATTAATAGGAAAATTTGACAGCAACGCATAAATGATAAATTGAAAATATTTTAGATTTCGATGAACTAATAAAAGATAAAATAAACAATGGGTTTAGCTCATCCGTGTAGAACTTAGAAATGAATGCTTAAACGCTCATAAATATACATTCTTTGTCATTTTGTGTAAGCGTTCTCACTGCCTCAGTATCTAAATTGAATTTAATGCTATGTATGAGACAGTCGAATGTAATCGAACTTACAAGATCATATATCGTTGTATCACACACAGTGTAGAAAATAAATACTCAAGCAAACATTATTAAATACGATATGTTTAAAGAATGGTTTGATTCTAAAATAGCTTTTAGAGTCTGACTGTTCTAAGTTTGTAAAAAGATGGCTAGGCGCAAAACATAATGATGGTGCTAACAATGATGCGAAAACTTACATACTTTTTAATGACGGCGTTTGCTATTGAAAAACTTGTACAAACATCCGAATTTCCGCTGAAATATTTCTTTTTAAACGCTGAACCCGAAACAATGTTCCGTTTTTGACAGAGCGGTGGGATTCTTGTATTAACTAGATTGCTTCCTTGAACCGAATCCTGCCGCCGTCCTATTATGAAAGAATTCGCTTCTTCATTGTATCCATACTCAGACATAAAATGTGTCCGCACCAATTAAAACCCAAAAGTCTGCTAGCGCCAATCACGTCAGCACTGGCTTTTGTCGCGGATTGATTGGCCAAGCGTGCCGTGAGTCGGCCGGCAATACCGGCGGAGGAATCGATTGTGGTGAGTTAACTGGCAGAGCCACATCACGCCCTGAATATGATCTTAGAGCGATACAAAGGAACAATACGGCCCAAGTTACCATTAGCTTGTCGTTCGCCATAATTGGCGTCTAATCATTCAATCAGATTACTATGTTAACTTTTCAATGCAAGGGTTTGTATTTTGAAATCTTATCCTCTTTAATGCCGTTGGTACAAACGAAAGATTGGATAACACTGCGGATTTGTCATTTCCAAAACCTCATTTGACGAAGAGACAACTACGTTAACCTGAGGCCAGGGGATTCAATTTCCAGAAATCGTTATCACATGAAATATGAATTTCATGAATAAAAAACCGAGATTGTTACAGAGAAAGATCGCGAATCTCACTTAAGTCTTGAAAAGAAATGGATCGGAACTGAGAGGCATACAGAAAGTCATCCATTGTTGTTACTGTTCCTTATGCGTTGAAGCAGAAAAACAAAAGTTATCTGAAAGAAATTACTTATACTACGTTTGTAGAAATCAGGGAACCTTCCCTTGCCCGAGTTGATAAATAGAAGGTTGGGAGGGCAAGTGGTTAAAACGTGCGCTCGTAATGCCGATGACTCGGGTTCGATTCTCCACCTGAGTACAATATTTGAAGCCCATTACTTATCTCCACCCGCCTTCATATTGCAGGAATATTGCTAAAAGCGGCCTAAGGCCATGTAAAACATAGATCTGCCTGGAGTGGGGAACGCCAGATTCCTTATAATATGGTATTTGTTGTTACCCTGTCGATTTTGAACTCAATATCACATCATCTCCAATGTAACGGTAATGAACAGAAAAAACCGTGAATCGTACATCCCGAGAATGTGCTCCTCATGTAACGAATGATTCGGAACCCAGTATTTCCGTAGTGTACAAATTTGCAATAGCGCTGAAGCAAAGTCGGACCTCTGCATAAGGTTCTGTTCGGTGAGTTTCCACTTGAATGTTCTAAATCCCGGAGACGGGTGAATGGTGATGATGGGTGGGACATTTATGCAGCAAACAGCAAACTATGAGATATATGTATGTGGCGCACTCCGTTTAAAACGGATTCACGAGTTGTCAGAGTGTTGGGTGTCACACAACAAACCCTGGTTCGACTCCACGTGAACATATAGCGTACCGCCGACTCATGACGTCCCCCATCTTAGAAGTGTTGACAGCTAGCGGACAGTGATGAAGCAACGCTCGTATGTACGCCTACTCAAACGTTGTTACAACATTGAAGACCTTAGTAAAGCTTTCCGAAACGTTTATTGTGAATAGCTTTTCCTCACTTCTATAATCAAACTGGTGTCTCGTGCAATTCTCTTTTCTGTCCTCTACTACATGTCCCCATGTCGTTTATGGGAATACTTGACTCGCCTTTCAGTGTGTTTGTGACAGGTGCCGGAAGTGGTGTAGGATGCGCTATTTTTGTGTGAACACATTGTATCGCCATTGGTATATGGACACCTCCTTATCAAACAGTCAGAATCTCTTACAGTGGATTTCCCATAACGGAATGGGTTTGTATCTCTATTATTGGGAAGTGACCCGGCATTTGTTTCCAGTGGGTTAAAGTTGTGATGCTAGCGGTCAGAATATGTGAGCGTGTGACTGTCAGGATATGATTGGGATCAGTATTACAGTACTGGGAATGTGGATGAGCGAGGGAATTGGGTTTGGACCCAGTTTTTGACAATATTTCGAATATGCTGGAAATGAAAGTAACAAGTAACACAAATGTTCACTTCACCTCTTCGGTGAAAACGACGGATACTGTATGGTGCCCACAAACCAATACTTAGGGCTTGGAATCCCCGATCTATTGTTGGCGCCGGGTTAAGTAACTATGTCACCGAGTTAGTGAGTTTAGTTTTATCGCTTTCACTAACACTAACACCAGGCGTGGATTTACACATTGTGCCCATGTGGGGAATCCAAAACGGGTCTTCGGCGTGACTCGTAAACACTTTAACCACTAGGCTACCCCACTATATCAGCAGCAGTAATAATAGTAGTAGTCGGAGCAGTAGTAGTGGTGGTTGTAATAGATGTAGTAGTCGCAGCAGTAGTAGTGGTTGTAGTAGTAGTAGTAGTAGTCGTAGTCGTAGCAGTATTAGTAGCAGCAGTAGCAGTAGTAGTATTGGTAGTAGTAGTAGCAGTTGTAGTAATAGTAGTAGTAGCTGTTGTAGTAGTAGTAGCATCAGCAGTAGTAGTAGTAGCAGTAGTAGTAACAGCAACAGTAGTAGTAGTAGTAGTAGCAGCAGCAGCAGAAGTGGTAGCAGCAACAGTTGTAGTAGTAGTAGCAGTACTAGTAGCCGCAGCAGTAGTAGCAGCAGCAGCAGCAGTAGTAGTAGAAGTAGTAGTAGTAGTAGTAATAGTATCAGTAGCAGCAGCAGCAGCAGCAGCAGTAGCAGTAGTAGTAGTAGTAGTAGTAGTAGTAGCGGTAGTAGTAGTGTTAGTAGTATTAATAGAATTAGTAGTAGTGGTAGAAGTAGTGCAAGCGTTAGCATCAGTATTATCATTATTAGTGATAGCAGTAACTATTGATAGAGACATTTTATTATGTTCTTTTTACAACGGATTCGATTATTCGATTATTTGAAATGGGAATGCTCCGGATTAAGGAGGTTTATGCGATCCTCTACATCTCACACAACCTGCCTCAAACATTTTCGTAACCATGTACAAATAACGTTTACTGACATGATGTTGGTGGGCTGTTTTGTAAAGAATTAATCTGTATGGATGTGACAGACAAACGCAATGACAGTTGACGATTTATAAAATCGTCTTGAGCAAGCAATAGTTGCATGGATATGTGCGCTATATAAATATCCTAGAAGAAAAGATAAAATAAGGTAAGATAACTATCACGATTGCGAGCATGCTCTCATTGTTAAGGCAAGAAAATGGTTGTGAGCATTTGATAGTTTGTCTATAAAGAAACACATTCCTAAACCAAATCCCTATACAAGTAACGCGTCTATAATATTATCATTCATTTTGTGTTGAAACTAATGTGCTCGATTATTTTCTATGCAACTATACGTTTATAGAGATTTTACGAAAATTCAGCTTTCACAACTCGTCAGGAAATAGAGAAATACGTGTCACAATCGCACAGATCTTTTATGTGTGAACTCGGAAAACAGGAAACTCGGGGTCCTGAAAGTGCAATACAGAAGACA
Organism: Haliotis asinina; assembly: GCF_037392515.1. Lineage (NCBI taxonomy): Eukaryota > Metazoa > Mollusca > Gastropoda > Lepetellida > Haliotidae > Haliotis > Haliotis asinina. The sequence continues at coordinate 5,703,735 of NC_090287.1, read as the reverse complement.
AAGGGTCTTGCCACAGCGAACATTTCATCAATTGACATGTATCTGTCCAAACGGCCAAATGTCAATTTCACAACTAGTGAAATAGGCAACCCAGCGACGCACGTGGGGATGGTGTTTACATAAACTGACTTGCGGGTTTGATCAAAATTGATTAAAGATAAACAAGAAATAGTTTATTGAAATTTTACCACGAGTCCCCTTGTGACATTACATAGACAAAAACGGGTCAAATTGATGCATTTTCCCAAGTAGCAGGTTCAAATTGATTTCTTCTTTACCGATATCTTCCAGGGGATATCTTTATGTTTTCTTCGACGATTTTATTGTATGATTTTTTTCATGCACCCAGCACAATATCTTGTGGTTTTGATCATATATTGAATTACTGGTATACCATGTTATCTTGTTATCATACTGACATTCTACAAGTATCATTGAGATATTCATGTAAATAGCCTGATCAATTCAACTGAAAACTTGAAAATAGCAAAGAAAAAGAAGTAAACGTGATAATCCTGAATTCAACTTCAATAAAGTAGGATTACGTTGCTGTCACTTAAAGAATGTACTGAAGTATATTACGCTGGGAATAATCCAGGGCCAGTGTAGCGTGAAATTATACTTACACGCAGTTACGGAAACCGCCTTTAAGACTGGAACTGTTTGAACGAGATGTTCACACCTACCTGGACCAAGCCTACATTATTAAGCCCATTAATAAATCATATAATACATCTCATAGCATCCTCGCCACACAAGTTGAATATCCTTTCCTATTCTATATAGGACCCATGCTGATTGTTTGAGTCGTGCACGACCCCCTCCGTACCCCCCTCCCTAGCCCAACATCTGGAGGTCCAAGTATCGTTTAATCTTTTGTAGATACATCCTTTGATCCGCAGCTCGCCGTAGGGTTGCGCTGCAACACGACTCCGGCATTGTGGCCGATTAGGTAGCGCGAAGATAAAAGCTTTATTTATACATTGTCATAGTTTAGTGCTAAGCCCAACCACAAAAACAAAGCCTTTTATTTCGGCATTACAGCTTGGAAGTGAATTCTGCCATGGTCCTCGCCCAGTGGCTAGGATCAGTCTTGCATCACAAGCTGAAGAAACCAATGCCTGTTGGTTTGACGTTCTAATTACCGGACTTGTAACGTTGACTGTCGCTGCCACTGAAGTCGACTTCGCCACGAGGCTGGGTTACTCAAACGGAAAACGTGCTCATTTAGCGTTCATCGCCTGATCACACAAGAAACATCATGATTTGTGAGCAACGCATTACAATCTTTGTTTCCTGGAGATCATTGTTTCTTCCAGATCCCAAAATCACCACCTTCCGCAGGTCTTGGCGTAGGAGCAGACGACACTATTAGACCTAGCGCCATGTTAGATTGTGCTGCCTTCATAATCGAGCTACTTGATGGAATGCAACAAATATGTTACACTGAAAAATTAGCCTAATTACAGTCCGGTGGGTCCCCCGGGCCTCACGCGCGGGGGGAGTGGATGGGGGTGAGATACCCAGCACCGCTACAGTGACTGGCAAATTTGGCGGAAAGTGCGACCAGCGGCTTGGCACTGTTGCCCATGGCGGTATGGGCCATAGGTTGGGGCCAGGGCGCTCCAAATCCACATCGATGTCTAAAGGGAACGCATTTAGCCTAACATAACGAGCAAAGAAGGGTGTTGAAGCAATTAAACACGATTTTTCACCCCAATGAAAACTAGGCAGGCTTAGCAATTACTGTATGATGTTAGTAGGACGTGAGAGTTGAATGCTTGATGCTGGTTGCTGGCGGGGAACGAGCGAGCTGGAACTAATGTTGCTAAGGCATTACAGCAATCATTGCTTCCAGCAACACCCTGCACACACGACACACAAATAGAATGTCATGGGGTTCACATGGACAAGATTAGAACGAAAATTGATACAAGGAAGTGTCGAGGGAATTACACATATATTCTTCCTATTCACAAAGCCTAGTCGTGGAGAAGTGTTCGCAATGTCGGCTTCCAAGCAAAATACAGACAACTTGGTTAAATATAAGTTTGTATCTACTGACTTGGGTGTTAATAAAATATACCAGTAATGTATAAGAAATAGGCTGTTTGATCAGCGACATAAAGGATTCACTTAACAATTTCTTAATGTAATATACTTTTCAAATGCCATTGGACCAGATATTCTAGTGACTGATATCATGAACAACGGTCAACTCAGCTAGGAGATCATGGCGTGTATCAGCTAGGTTAGCTAGCCTGACTACCCCACCCCCTTAGTGACTTCTCACGACAAGCATGGGTTGTTGAAGACCAATTCTTACATGACTGCCACTGGTTCCACACATTCGTAGCTTCTGAGTTTGATTTTTGTTAGATCCACACACTATATTTTACACTGACACACGTGGAAGCTGAAGTCAAACCTGAAATAGGGTATATGCGGCTATATCGTCATAGTATTGCTAAACGGTAAACACAGATAATAAGATTTGCATCACTTCGAGCTATCCCTCTAAGCTCAGTTGCTGTGCTGTAACTGGCATACTGATCAGAGCAGCACTAACCCAAATTGTAAACCAAAAGTCACTGTGTTCTGTAATCTGATTGGTTGAAAACCATGATCAAATCGTATTAGATTCCCGGAAACAGTGGTGACATCATTCAAATCATACTGTGACGTAAAGTTGGAATGACGTCACAACTCCAGATGCTACCGTGGGATCCAGCTGAAACGGCCAGCTTGATGTACCCGTACACGATGTAAACGAGTGCAGATAGTATAACCTCTTGGCTTACTTTTGTGTTTACAATGTCGATAAACATCAAGTGTTGGCCAATTTCCGGGTGTTGTTGAGTATTTGAAGCACGGGAATATTTCATTTGAAACCTCCAGCGGACGCCGTCGGTTCCAAATGCTTCAAATACTCAAAAACACCCGGAAATTGGCCAACACATGATGTTTACCTAATAAGTACCCACCCTTCACTCATACCCATCAGCATTATATTAGTACATAATTTCGGAGTGTCTGTCTCTGGGATAATACATTTCGTGAGCTTCGTGAGTTTTCTCTATGTTCGCCAAATGTTTTTTGCAATCTATAGAATTACAAGTTCCCCCATCTCCAGTACAGATATCAGTTAACTTGGAATATTGTGGAAATGTCACTACGTCATGAACAATGGATGACGTCATCTATTGTTTAACAGCAGGAAGCTATGACCCTTTGTTGCATACTTGTAACCTAGTGACGTAATGATTCCAATCCTCTCAATCATACGTTTCTCTCACTCACACGGAGTAGCTGTGCCTCCAACACCATCCAAATGAAGTCCTGGCAAATAAAAACTCAGATATATTTGGAAATAGATCTGAGATTATCTTTGGAAATTAGGTTTTGTTACTTAACCGCGCTCATGGCAGTTTCATGAAAAACTATGATGTTCTTGTAAAAACATCATCTTGCATCGTGTCACAATGTATAATTTAGATCAAGGTCATGTGTAAAAATACAACACTTATAGGACCATACTCTCTTAAATATCGACATAAATGTTTTATTTGGCCAAATGAACTATGTTTATTTACACCCATACGAAGCAAGATATTCAGCTTTTACATTGTTGAATACTAGCGTACCGCCTCATATTAAACAGAGATACACTGGAGATATCGTCTCCGCATGATAAGCACAACACCCGTCGATATAATTACCCCAACAAGAGTAGGGGCAGATAGGTAGCCTCTCGCTATCCTCTTACTGACCACTTCACAACTTGTTCACAAACACTTCCACACTGCGTATGAATATTTCATGTCATTACGGGGGCCAGGTGTGCTGTTAAGTATTGGAAGACAAAGAAAACATAATCCGAGGGAGGGAAAAGTATAGCTGAGTAAAATCAAGAGTGTTATGATTTTATCTTTAAAATTTACCCTCTTCATGTTAGTTTGGGGATTAAAACCCATTGTCTTAGGTTTTCGAGGGCGAGGAAAGGGATTTTATACAGCACTCCTGTAAATAATCTTTATCAATCTTCAAACCTGTCAGTCAAAATGCTGACACCCTCTTTGACGAATTTCGTTGAAGTGTTTGATAGTTATGAGCAGCAGCTTTTGAGTAATTTAATTTTGTTAATACCCTTGACATTATGTTTGTGTTAATAACCTGGGAAAACAAAAAGAAGTGATAATTTCCCAAACAAACAAAGGAATGTTAAATGTTTGATGTCCTGAGAGACATATTAAAAGTAATGAAGATTGGATGTCAAACACTGAAATGAATACTTGTCATCATGTAAGCGTCATCCATACATCACAGACATAGTCTTATATGAAGCATGTGCCATTTCCTTCACTAATATGGAACCAAGAACCATTAATGCGCGTTAACGACTGTTTAACTCTCTCTTTAGGACAATGTAATTGTCATAATCAAATGTGATAAAAATATTTACATGTACTTTAAAAAATGACCCATGATGTTAATCTTATCCGGTAGGATTTGCCATAAATATTTATATTACGCTGACATGTAAGCTGAAATACACAATGGAAATTTATAGTACTGCGTTGTACATTAAGGTATAATGTCTTATTCATTATTCTCGTAATTGTAATACCTCGCATTTCTCCAATTACATTCAAGAAAGAAGCCGCCAAGCATGTGAGCACACTTACACACTTGAGGTTATATATTTAGAGCATTCAATATGTTTGTCAATATTTGTGTTTACCTGCATTAATGTCCAAATATTCCTCACCGTGTACGTGTCTTAACCTCGTGTACACGTACAAAGGAAATGTTTATTAAGGGACAAGATAAATAATTCCATGTATTTTTTCAATTAAGCTTTATATACATTCTGTATACAGCAGAGGCGTCTTTGAAAAGTCCATCTGTGAAAGTGGCCCTAGACGTGTGATGGTCAGTAGTGGTCAATACTAGGCTGTTCCAGCTACCAGGGTCTCAAGAGGGGTCATTCTGAAGTGTCCTCTTGGAGAAGAAACTGGACAATATGACCAAATGATTTCCTATGACCCTTCCGCCCCCTGACAGCTGACTGGTGCCTTGAATCCCCCCAGCGATCTGGCCGGGGTCGACAGAGGCGGGAACAAAACAGGGTAAGTAAGCTGAACACTTAAAAGCCAAGCTTCAATCAAAGCATTCAGCATGTGTCATTTAGGAAAATCTATGTAATTTGAGTTATTCTGTTGACACTTTTCATAAATCGGGCGCCTCTTGTGCTCAATTTGGTCACATTGTCTGCTCAATTTGCCAAGATTGCGATCCATCTTATTTCGATGTCTAATTTCCCTACAGCCCAAAGTTTTAATTTCCATTCACGGGGATGGTGCCGTTGGATGAGGCACCAAATAAAATTAGGGGCGTGATGCGGAATTACCCACCAATTTAAAACTAAAACAGGGACAAGTTGGCCCCAACACGAACGCTTGTACGTAACACTGGGGATGCCGGTCCGGTCCTCACCGAGCGTCAGCATGTGTCTACGCCTTCGTTCATTACCGGTGTTGATGAATTAATCATAGCGCGAGGAAATCCCATGAACAAACGGTGTAAATTGAAACTGCGCTTTACGCCCCGCCTACCCAATTAAATCCCAGGCTGGCCGACGGCTGCGGGGCTACTCTCGTGCTCGGCGCACGCATCAAATAGTGTCGGGTAACTTTAAGATCCGAAGTCTCGTAACACAGGACTCTGAGTGCCGATTCAATGGAATCTTCGTGTTTTAACTGAAGTCTCTAGCATTCATTCAGTTGCGATGTGTGAAAAAATATTCAGCTTGATTTGTTGATTATATTCGAAAAATGGCTGAACGATTTTACTTTGCCTTTACTATTAACCGTCGCCTTTAAACATTGAGCATTGCCACCAGGTGATGAGGCGCTAGGTGTTTCCCCAGTACAGACATATATGTTGTGATGGAAGGTTTTGTTAACTCCCTTCATTTACTCATAACCCAAGGCCAAAATCAACTATATCTTTGTCTCCTGCCTTTTCCCAACCCGTCATCTGGACAGGCCACCTCCCATGGAGACGATTATAGGTTTCTGTTGCGGCAAATTTCGTTTGTCGCTTTCGTTAACTTGCTACAGTCTCTTTGATCGCTGATGAACTCGCAAGGATCTGTGTAATATTTCAGGAAAGTGAACGTATAAAATACTGAAATGCTAATTTGTATTCATAAATGTAAATTCTGACTTTGACAGTTCACTATCGGTTGTAGGGGTCATTAAACTGTAAGTTATGTGGCTACAGCGAGATACAAGCAGATCCATTATTATTATGGGATAGTCATATAGCGCACGTACCCAGGCAACTAGTGCCTGCTCAAGGCGCTGGCACATATATTTTCCTCGAACACTGGATGTCAGTATCAACGGCCCATCATATTACCAGTCTCATCTCCCTGGGGAGTGTACAACTCTTGCTGTCTCTAGGTGTACCGAGTTATTTGTAGCGGTCTCATCCAATCGATTTACCCATTCACATCTGGGTGGACTGGGACAGATAGTCACAGTACTTTGTCCAAGTTTACTGCACGTTGCTGTACCCGCAACTAGGTGTTTGCACGTATTCATATGGCACCATCTGGCCATATACCAACGGATTCGTTGGTTCTTTTAAGTGCACAGAGTTGTGTACTGTACATTAAGGTTAGTGACAACACGGAAAGAGTCTGCACACAAAGCTGATTCCAAGGTTCACACCCGGTCACAGGTGGACTCGACCCCGACACCTCAACCTCACTGGAGCACTAGCCTGGCGCTATACATCTATACATGAAACGCGAGGCAGACATATCAAACTGACTTATTTCAAATCGGTCCCCCGTGTAAGTGTTGAACAACCTTTTATGAACATAAATAAATGTCTGTTTAACATGGTTCTAATGTTAAATTCACATATGCATAAATGTATCAATATCTCACTCATGCGTAGTCGCACACATAGAACAAGCATGTTGGGACAACGCCAGCAAACAAGCGGACGAAACGGGGCGTAACATAAATAATTATTGCTTTTTATTTGTTTGCTTTTTGGGGGAGTGGGGTTATAACGTTCCCCTTACTTCGAATTTCTAATTATAGCTTCCTTCGTGTAGCTCACGTGATTTATAACACCTGAGAGCAGTTTCCTGCCATTACATTGGCTATAGGTTTCCACTGACACGCGATAACACCAATATATAAGATTAAGCCTGGTGTACATTAAAAAAACGAAAAGGAAGAATATACAACAGGTAACATTGTTGTGTTGAAAATGTGAAGTATCTGAGGTGTGCATTGTGTGTTCCGTCTCGGATGTAGGACTGTCACAAATGAACCTGTTTTTTTTCAGACAACTGTTTTCTGACCCACTAATATTCAAGTACTCTAAAAATATACTCATATATACTGCTTGACTCCTTCAGGTTGCAATGCATGGGATGATTTACCGGACACGTCGCCGTGTGTGGATACGTTTCACACAGGGTGGGAACACACACCATACAGTGTCAAACTGCTCGCGCGCGCACGTACACACACACAGACACACACACAGACACACACAGAGAGTTACACCTATAACTCACACAAACATACAGGTTATGAAACACACCTACACAAACGCCCACTGACATATTTCTAAGCCACGTGGAGGATGAGACCCATGCTCTATTATTGCCCAATATACAAGGAAATAGCACCACCTCCTTTAGAAACATGCATTGCCTACTGTGATACTTTTAACAATCTTAATGATTTACAGAAAACGTGTTTTTCTGTGATGTAGTCTGTCCAGTGACGTATTCAGGTTATACCGACAGTCCATGGTCTTATTCAGCTCACACCGACTGTCCAGCGGCGCATTCAACTTACACCGACTGTCCAGTGACGTATTCAGCTGATTTCGAATGTTCAGTGACATATTCAGTTTATACCGACTGTCTAGTGACGCATTCAGCTTGTCCCGACTGTTCCGTGACGTATTCAGCTTATACCGACTGTTCAGTGACATATTCAGTTTATACCGACTGTCTAGTGACGTATTCTGCTTGTCCCCATTATCCAGTGACGCATTCAACCTGTCCTGACTGTTCACTGACGTATTCAACTTGTCCTGACAATCTAGTGACGTATTCAGGTTATACCGACAGTCCATGGTCTTATTCAGCTCACACCGACTGTCCAGCGGCGCATTCAACTTACACCGACTGTCCAGTGACATATTCAGCTGATTTCGAATGTTCAGTGACATATTCAGTTTATACCGACTGTCTAGTGACGCATTCAGCTTGTCCCGACTGTTCCGTGACGTATTCAGCTTATACCGACTGTTCAGTGACATATTCAGTTTATACCGACTGTCTAGTGACGTATTCTGCTTGTCCCCATTATCCAGTGACGTATTCAACCTGTCCTGTCTAGTGACGTATTCAACTTGTCCTGACTGTCTAGTGACGTATTCAACTTATCCTGACTGTCTAGTGACGTATTCAACTTGTCCTGACTGTCTAGTGACGTATTCAACTTGTCCTGACTGTCTAGTGACGTATTCAACTTGTCCTGACTGTCTAGTGACGTATTCAACTTGTCCTGACTGTCTAGTGACGTATTCAACTTGTCCTGACTGTCTAGTGACGTATTCAACATGTCCTGACTGTCTATTGACGTATTCAACTTGTCCTGACAATCTAGTGACGTATTCAACTTGTCCTGACTGTCTAGTGACGTATTCAACTTGTCCTGACAATCTAGTGACGTATTCAACTTGTCCTGACTGTCTAGTGACGTATTCAACTTGTCCTGACTGTCTAGTTGCTTATTCAGTCTACTACTGACACTTGCTTATAGGAAGAGGAACTACACACCGCCTGGTCGTGACACTGGGTGCTGAGCGTTATTGCCGGCGTATAAATCTGCCAGCAGCACCCCGTGTGACGGATATATGGACACCCTGGCTCCTGATAACAGCCGAGGGGACAGGGTCGAGGAGAGGGTAGTGTTTTGGATTTTGTCATGTCAGAGCGGAGGCAGTCGTACCATGAGTCGGACTCAACTGAAGAGGGCAGGTTAAGGAGTTGACTTAAGAAACAGGCTGGCTGGGTGGACGGAACAGGAAGGGTGGGGAGGGTGTAAGTAAAGGGGGTGAGGTCGGGGAGAAGAGGTATGGGATAGGAGCCTGGTTTACAAGTGTATGGCAGCTATAAGGTTAAACAATAATAACCTATAAATATTGTGAATTTTTGGCTCAAAATCTCAGTTATTAGTCATCGCGTAGTGGAAGTCGCAGCAGCAGCAGTGCTGGTAGAAATTTAGTAGAAGAAGTATGTATGTATGTGTACAGAAGTTGGCATGTCTATGTATTTCCAGTATGCATGCGTGTGTACAGAAGTAGACATGTCTATGTATTTCCAGTATGCATGCGTGTGTACAGAAGTAGGCATGTCTATGTGTTTCCAGTATGCATGCATGTGTACAGAAGTAGGCATGTCTATGTGTTTCCAGTATGCATGCATGTGTACAGAAGTAGGCATGTCTATGTGTTTCCAGTATGCATGCATGTGTACAGAAGTAGGCATGTCTATGTGTTTCCAGTATGCATGCATGTGTACAGAAGTAGGCATGTCTATGTGTTTCCAGTATGCATGCGTGTGTACAGAAGTAGGCATATCTATGTATTTCCAGTATGCATGCGTGTGTACAGAAGTAGACATGTCTATGTATTTTCAGTATGCATGCGTGTGTACAGAAGTAGACATGTCTATGTATTTCCAGTATGCATGCGTGTGTACAGAAGTAGACATGTCTATGTATTTCCAGTATGCATGCGTGTGTACAGAAGTAGGCATGTCTATGTGTTTCCAGTATGCATGCATGTGTACAGAAGTAGGCATGTCTATGTGTTTCCAGTATGCATGCATGTGTACAGAAGTAGGCATGTCTATGTGTTTCCAGTATGCATGCATGTGTACAGAAGTAGGCATATCTATGTGTTTCCAGTATGCATGCGTGTGTACAGAAGTAGGCATATCTACGTATTTCCAGTATACATGCGTGTGTACAGAAGTAGACATGTCTATGTATTTTCAGTATGCATGCGTGTGTACAGAAGTAGACATGTCTATGTATTTCCAGTATGCATGCGTGTGTACAGTAGTAGGCATGTCTATGTGTTTCCAGTATGCATGCGTGTGTACAGAAGTAGGCATATCTATGTGTTTCCAGTATGTATGCGTGTGTACAGAAGTAGGCATGTCTATGTGTTTCCAGTGTGCATGCGTGTGTACAGAAGTAGGCATGTCTATGTATTTCCAGTATGTATGCGTGTGTACAGAAGTTGGCATGTCTATGTATTTCCAGTATGTAATGGCATGCATGGATGGAGAGTTAGATGAAGAGTGGAAAGATGATATGGACGGTATACGCAGATGCTGATACAGACGTACACGTATATGAAGAAGGCTTCAGCCGTAGATGTCCGGACTTTCGTGTCCCCATTCAGCTTGTCCCAATAAACATAGACAAAGGTATTGGTGTATGGGCAATTGTTTCATTCCAACACATTCTATCGACAACAAACGGAATTGGAAAAGTACATTCAGGAGCTTACTGCATCCTCTCATTTCAAAAGTACAGCATAAACAATGCTGCTATGAGCAAATTTGTGAAACACTTTCGGTGTGAACCACATTTTCTTTCGACAAGGATGGTGCTCGGTAAGTTCGACAAGGAGGGTGTTTGATAAGTTCGACTAGGAGGGTGTTCGACAGGCTGACGCTGACGATAGGCTTTTAGGTACAGGGAGGAATTCGCTTTACGTTACACGTCACGTGGGAGCTGCAGTCAAGCCTTTGTTTGTAATGGCTGTATATAGTGAGTGAAACAATGGTCGTTATAGATATATTTTATAGTATTCAGTTTTGGATCTTATGAAAAGAAACAAATGCCAACATGTGAGCGTGTTAGCCATGGTTGTTTGAGTCTGTCATTGACTCAAACATAAACGTGCTCTCCGTGGTGATTGCTCGCTTTGAACTAAGGACAAACACCAGCCCACCTACATGATAGCGTATATTCAGATTCGATCGAAAACTAAAAACACAGCTTTAGATGTCATTTGTAAATACACCGTTTGTCCACCATTTTGCTTTAAATGCACCCTACAGGGTCAATATAGTGCAGAAACGGCAACTTCAAAGAAGAATTATCCCACTCAGTGTTGACATTTTTAACAGTGACTAAATTCCACTAAATCATACACGTTTTAACTTATAGAGAGAAAATAGGAGATTCTTTGTGTAAACTATATACGAATTTCATTAACTTCCCGTGTTTAAACACTTAAAATAGTTGCTCCTAGAAAAATAAAGATAAATTTGAGATTTCGTTAAGAAAGTTATTGCTGTAACTGACATGTTTTCTCTGAAATAATCCTGTGTCTACGATCCAGCTGTCGTAGCAGATATTAAAGCTTTAACCCATGTCAGTGCCTTATCATTTATCATAGACACATGTGCCGTTTTCTTGAGTGTGTTTATAGGAGTATCTAGAAAGTTTAAAACACGCTGTCTAAACTAGCCTTCTGATACAGCTCGCTATATGTACGCCCAGTGCGCCAACAGTATCTGCTCCTCAGTATAACTGACACGTTCCTTGACATACCTCATATAGTATTTCTCTTCCCACTATATATCTCTGACTGTATGTCTCTTTCCACAATATATCTCTCACTATATATCTCTCACTGTATGTCTCTTTTCACAATATCTCTCTGACTGTATGTCTCCTTGCACTATATATCTCTGACTGCATGTCCCTTTCCACTATATATCTCTGACTGTATGTCTCTTTCCACTATATCTCTCTCACTGTATGTCTCTTTTCACAATATCTCTCTGACTGTATGTCTCCTTGCACTATATATCTCTGACTGCATGTCTCTTTCCACAATATCTCTCTGACTGCATGTCTCTTTCCACAATATCTCTCTGACTGTATGTCTCTTTCCACTATATCTCTCTGACTGTATGTCTCTTTCCACTATATATCTCTGACAGTATTTCTCTCTCCAATATACATCTCAGTCTGCACTTCTCTTTGTGTAATTAATGGTTGCTCTTTCGTTTACTGTCACAGACCTCGTATACCTTTTCAGTCAGACTGCAGTTGCCTTCTATAACTCAGGCTGATCTCCTCATGAAACAACTCCCAGTAAATCTATCTTCGTAGGATCCAGACTGCACCTCTATTTGTAATGACTAGGAAATGATTAAATGAGTGTATGGTCGTCAGAGGCGACTAGGTATTTCATACAGGTGGTGTTTCATACTCGTGAGGCGCAGAACACAGAGGACGCAGATGACAATACTCTATGACGTCATGTGAGGATTCAAGTCAGTTGCGCTAACACCCCGACAAATAGGATAATGGGCAGGTTTCTTATGACCTGTAATAATGTGACTGGGTCTCCATTGCACTTACGTTTATGGTCCGGACATGCCTCCATATAGCTGGAATATAGCCGAGTTCGGCGTAAAACTAAACTCACTCAATCCACAACAGACCATGCTGTATTCTGTTTCTACGGGTTCTCTATATCTCGGTAGTTCGTTTCTGTATCATTCGAACATCTGAGCAAATATGTGTTTAACAGTATCCATGTGCACTTTCAATCAAAAGTTTAGACTCACTTCAAACACGTTCTCTATATATGGTTACTTGGTAGGCTCATTTCACCACTTACGTGGGGGACCAACTGCAAACGTATGAATTGCACCAGGTTCACGGATATTAAACTGTTCTGTTTTGGCGTAACGGTTTGTTAAAAAATCGCCATTTTTTACTGATTTTTCTCATTTACTGAACTACAATAATCTTTTCAGAGTTACGAATTTGTTTTACAATACATCAGTACATGTGTAAACAATACCTTTAAACAGTATGGCGTTTTTGGCAAAATTTAGTTTAGAACAGTTGTCTGAAGTACGTGGCCATATTTACATTAGTGTGTCTAAATTTTGGGAGGTATATATACATATCAAGGTAATAAATGTGTACAACGTTATATTTAACAAAGGGTACAGATGTATACGTCAGATGATGATATAGTTGATATACCACGGTATCGGGCTACTAATGAGGTACATTGTATATGTGTATGGCACAATAGTTTCCAGGCATAGTTGAGGCGGTAGGGTAGCCTAGTGGTCAAAGCGTTCGCTTGTCACGCCTCTGACCCGGGTTCAAGTCCCCACACAGGTATAATGTGTGAAGCCCATTTCCGATGTCTTCCGTCGTGATGTTGCTGGAATAAAGCTAAAAGTGGTGTAAAACCATACTCAGTCAGTCAAGGCATATCATCAATGTATTAGATATATAGATATCTACACTGGTTATTATTGATCTACACTGGTTGCGTATCGAGGCATTTGCAGGACCATGGTATTCGTGTTGGACTTCAGTATGCATATATACGGTACCGAGGTATTCTTGTATCGTACCGAGGTGTCCGTGTCTAGTATAACACAGACCGAGATTATCCATATTTCACTTTCACTTTTTGAGACACCTATGTCCTCATTGACAGGCAATAGGAAGACGAATACTTGTCAACGTCCCTCTTCGATAACGACCGCTTGGTCTACACGTATTGGGGGAGCGTCCTCCTGGGTCACAACTGACAGCCCGGGACCAGGGAGAACCCACACCAGCACGCTCCTCTTGGAACGCGCACTTGAACACATCACGCACTCAATGAGAAATGACCTGATATTGTCACATGTCGTATACGGCGGGATTTCCTCACCACGCGAGACTTGTTACAAGTCTCGTGGAGTAGACACGAGATCAATTTACGATTTAAACTGTCGAACGGTTTGAAAAATGAACAATGGAAAGTGGGGAGCATTGGTGTCAACTGGTAAATGATCCCACGATCATCGACGAGGAATCTTCTCCGAAGGAGGTGCTCTATCGATAATCGTAACTGAGAGTTGCGTCCCCTTATGTGTCCTTGACCTTATTAGCCCTAGCAACGAGTTAGGTAATTAAAGTTTGTTCGACAGATGATTGTTATGTGTATGTATTTAGCTACCAGTGTGATTTCGAACTTCAGTGGAGTAGGATTATCGTGATTTTATTTCAATACTATAAATGTGACTTGACATTTAAAAAATTCCACTTGAAGAGAAATCAATTCTGCAGGACCAAACATATAAGCTGATAATTCAGATGTTTGATGTGACAAATTCCACCTAATGTCAACTGTCTGAGAATGTGTATCGAGTTCAATTTATAATACATACACTACCAATCAACAGTTTAGACACATTAGTGTATATATATTCACTTACTTCAGTCAACTGTTCTAAACTAAATTTTGTCAAATATTCATACTGTTTAAAGGTACTGTTTACACATGAAATTATCTACCGTAAACGAAATTCGTAACATTGAAAAGATCTTTGTCATTATTTTAATAAATGATGAAACTCGGTGAAAATTCTCGAATTCTTAACAAAACGTTACACTACATGTAGGATACTTGTACATGGTGTTCGGAAATCTGATGTATAATCCTCATGCACTTAATCTACATAGGGTTTTGCAGTTGTTTCCCCAGAGTTAGTGGAGAAATTCATCTCCGTTGTAACCATATATACACCATGAGTGCTTTAAGTGACTCTAAACTTTCAAAGGGCAGTATACATATGAAACGTTATCTCCTGCAAACAACAATCAAGGTAAACTGTGAATAAATGGCAGTGTGTATTCCTCATACTCAAATAGTGATGATGTCACATGTGCGTGAAAACATGAGCGTTCCTTGTTCCACTGGTGGCACGTGCAAATGCAAGACTCTTAAACTGAAAAAAACTCAACAAACATATGGTGACAAATGGTAACAAATGTTAACAAATGGTCCAAGTCAAAATAGGAATTACACTGGATATCATTTAGGAAAGAAATCCCTTGTGTTTGTTTTACCACGTAATACATGAAAGCATTGCTATTGCCTCGACTGATGCATCCATAATGAAATGAAAGCATGAAAGCACTTCATCGGGAAAAATGACAATGAAAGTCGTTGCCTCGAGTTCGCACATGCTAGTGTCTTATAGTGATGAGTGTAATTACAATGGGCGCGTTTATTGTTTTTCCAGGGAAGATATATTCCCCAGACACAAACGCTTACCTACACTGTCATATGTGGTTTTATGATGCCCAGGTATATAATAAATTCTTCAATCAGATAACTGAAGGGGATGACGAACAGTAATATGTGTCAGATTGTGAGGTTTTGGCAAAAATATGATTCAATTTTATCTTTATTGGTAAAGCTAAGGCTGTTAGTCCAGACTGTCAAATATTTCTTGTCCATAATCCATACCCAGGTGCGTTAATATCAAAGTTGAGGTCATATTGACAGTATGATTTATGTCCAGCATATGGGAATCTATTCATGTAGCGATGCATCTATATAACGTTTCTGGTCAAGATAGTTTGGTGGGAGCTTTAAACATACCTGGACGCACTTGAGGTTCCTCGGACTGATTGTAGTCGTTAAGTTATGGTCGATTTGCACAAGTGGGCCTAGACTCACAAAGTGATTTTGGCATCAAGATGACCGTAAGTCACATATTAAGTTGCAAGTTGGTATTAGTTCCACATATTTGTCTTAGGAAACACTGTTAAAGGAGAATGCTTGAAAAATGCTGGATTAAAGGTAGAGACATCAGGAACATGTGCAGCAATTTGTAATCCAAACGTATTTTTTATATTTAAATTGCAAAGCAATTTCTTTTTTATCTGAACTTCGGTCATTATGCAGTCTTCTGGAACACAAGTTACCTTTTCGCTCGGAAGTGGACTTTTAGAATACCTTTAACTCTGTGAAACAATGTTTTCGCGTTAGTATTCTCCTTTAACACATAGTTGACAGTCTTTACGTACGTTGGTCCGGAAACAAAATTACTGAAACACTTCCAGTGTTGTAAAAGTCATAATGGCGTCACGCCACGATCAACGATCACGTTGTGGGTCGGGCTTTCCCATGAAGATGGGCCTAAAACGTTTGCAGAAAGTTTCTGCCTACATCAGAAACTTGTGATATTCAATGGTTAACAAACTAGGTGCTCAACTGTGCATCCTCGACACTACACACATACGCACGGAAATCTGCCCATGAACATTTTCCAAAGTCTTGATGAATAAAAATAACACTGCACCCGTTGGTATACGAACTTTACTTTAAATTTGCTTTACCTTGCCTTTAAAAAATTCAGAAACATGCTTCTTCAGAAATTGTTGCCAGCGTCACATTGATTCATTAAAAGACGTGTTACTATTTGCAAATAAATACTACAGGCACCTAAAGAAAGCCAAAATTACTTCTATATTTCCTGATGAACCCTTCACTGGTGCTCCATTAGCCCTGTTCGGGGTACAAGTGTAAGAGTGTTTCTCTGTAAGTGACATGTGGACGAAAGAGTGGTCATTAAAATCATGTTAGATAACTAACTTGTTTCTTTGTTTTTAGACGTCGCACTCCAAAGCGATATGTAACTACTTGTATTCGAACCGGGATAGTGATTGATCACCTGACATGGGACATGATGACGTACATCAACCAGGTCAATGAAACGTACCACCTGTTGTCCCCTCTTCAGACACACGTCGGTTGGGGAAGACAAATGTTATTCTAACCCCGATTTTCACCAGACTGGTCGTTAGCTTAGTTATAGTATATGGACGCATACAGGACCTCTACTGAATATGTCAGTACAGCCCTACAGGTATACACGCTGATTTCGATGCATAGAAGCTATAATCATCCTCACAAAAAGATAAAGTTCAAGAAAATAAAACAATAGTATAGGATGGTTAAATGTGCTTTATGTACTCTTTGGTTAGTTTTGGATGTAATAATAACTGATACAGTTCTCATGTAAGTCATGCATAAATTTAAGTTAGGTCTAGAACACTAGAGCAAAATAGAGATGTGCTTTTTTCTCAGTGTTAAGTCGGCTATTTCTTTTTCGTTATTGACACTCTTTAATTTTTACGTAAAAAGAACATTATGAAACTTACAGTAGATTTTACACCGTGGGATACGTAAATCATGTAATAGTAAACGCGTTATTTATCAAAAGGCAAATCTACCCATCCAACAGAACTGATCGCACGATCACCGCCTTTAAACTGTTTTTTTTTAATGATACACAAAAATCATGCGGTTTAGGATCTTCAAAATATTGATGCATGTTTTAAAATACAAGCTATCCATCAGAAACAAGAATAGTCCCTTTACGCAAATGTTGAATTTTTAAAACGTTACAGTTCTACGGTGATTTTTGTCTTCCGAATGGTGTATGAACTAAACATCCCGTCAGCAGAGATACCTCCCAGCGGATATCCAACTAATTTTGACTCCCTGAGTTAAGTGCTTTAAAATGTTGAACTACAGCCTCACTGAAGCACAATCTTGTTGCCTATCTCCAATTGTTTGTGAAGAAATTCCGATTAAAAGGGGGTGGAAGAAGCTGAAGAAAGGAATCAAATATTCTCAGCTACTTGGCGCACGCACATATCACAGACCTTTCAATGCGAGATTAAGTAAAAAATAAAGATTTAGGGTCATGATTTGTTTGGAATAGGCCTACAAGCACCCTCAGTAGTCGTCCGTATCGCTTTAAGTGTTCAGTACTGGGGAGAATCCCATCTTACATGTTTAATAAAGCACACTCAGCCCTTGATGAAAGGCTACAAGAACTGTAAAGCCAAGCCTCCTACAAGAGAACTTCGCTGAAAAAAGGGCCCTTTTCTAAATTCACCTAACATTGGAAATAATAAATTAAAACGTCTTTAGTGTCGCATCCTGGTCGGACACGCTCTTAAGCTGCGTGGTATAATTGCTAAGTCATGTCTTGGCTGGAGAGTCGGGGCAAGCTCTAACGGAACATTGGAAGCTCGCATAATGGAAATCAGAACTTTTGTTTCATATTTTCTGAGTAGTTCTCGTAGTTGTAGTTTGCGTCGTAAGTCCCCCGCCCCCATTAAGGCAGCACAAATCTCACTTATAAGTGTCCTTATTCCTCTCCCGCCCTCTCTCCAAGCCCTTAAGGGCTCTGGCGCCTATTTAACTCGAGTTCTCCATCTACCATTAAAGAACGCATATTATTTATAGCCTATAGACCAGGTGCACTTCACACGTACTCTTAATTAACCGTGTCTGTTATATGAAGGGAGAAACGGTCTTTAAATAAACACTAAATGCAAAATCTTGCTTTCTCTGAAGTCTGTTTTTAGGTTTTGTCATATGAGCGTCTTTGATTTCGGAACTAGTAGGTTGAAGAGGTACTGTGAAATATAGAAAGATTCGATTAAAGACAATCACTGCGCTAGAGAGCGTGTTAGTAGCTAATTGTGTACATGAAACGTTGACCCTTGGTCGATACATGACTTGAAAACATTTGTTCATTGACTTAAGGATTTCATCTATGACTAGCTATTCAATGGTCAATAAAACCAAAACATCACTCAAACATCACCAAAACAATTTTAAAAAGTTTCTATGACACTGAGACTTCTAAAAACTTCACACTTGAAATGATTTACAAAATTTCAAATATATTTTTGATGTATTGCCATATCGGATCTATACGAAGAAAAATGCGAAACAGAAAAAAAAATCTCCATGTTTCCAGTTTTTGTGTTTCTGGTGTTATGAATACACGAAGATAAAAACTAGGCATTGAAAAATGAGTAGTTGACGTTCCTGCGTCTCGGTAAACGTTTAATCGCATTTAAATGGGAAGCAGTGAATGGGCTCTTAAAGATATTTTCGGAATTATCGAACTGCGAATAAATAATGAAATGGCCACAATTAATACTGTACTCCTAACTACGAGGTGTTCCTGTTTTCAGACAACCGGACATTAGGGTTCACGGTGGTCGCATTCGTGAGTATTGTCCATGCTCCATTACGCTGCCCGCACTGTTTCTCAACCACTGACGAGTCTACAGAAGGTTACATATGATTCAATCGATATGAATTTACATAGGGATCAAATACATTGGAACCTCATGAATCGAAACGGCTGATTTTCTCACATATTAAATAACATGTTGCCGAAGGGCGCATATATTTACCAAAATATGTTTTGTTCAAAATGATTTTTTTTCTCAGAAAGAAGCTATTTCATCAAGATCATTAAAGCGCGAATGGTAACATGCCATAAAATTGCAAGAGTACATTTAACAACAATGGGCTCATCTATTCTTTGCTCAGCTAGAGAAAGTGTTGAAAAGGACTTTGTCAGTAATCACCCGTAGGCACGTTGGGCCCGTGCAAAGCGAGACAGAATGAGAGAGACACTGATCTCAAGTACCAGCCCAGCATAAAGGCACTTCCTTAGATGGCAACTCAAGACTTGGGCACCAAAGATTACTAATAGCCCGTTAGAACGTCATCAAAGACAGGAATGGAGTTTCCAGAGACAATAGCAACGTTTGCTACATTAATAAAACAGCAAATCATTTCGAACTCTTTCATAAAGTTCTTGTTTTATTTAATTGAAGTCAAAAGTCCCGTCGTCAGGGCTGAAACGCGATTTGCCTAGCAGGGGGTCAACGGCTAGAGTATAGGGCCCGTTTTGCCCGTCAAGGTTTAACCTGGTCGATACCGAAGTGAAGAATGTGACGATAATGGAACGGTGACTATAAAGACCGCTTTGTCGGGAACTGGCTGTTCTCCTGTCACAAGGGCAAAACATTGGCAGTGTAATCAAACGTGTCGATAAAGACAGACAAACGAGACTATAGGAATAATTAGCACGCCCGTTAATCGTGAGGCTCGCAGGGGTTCGGTCCACAATGCTCCCCTCCCTTCCCGCCCATGCACTACTGCCATTCATGCTTCTCAGTATGGCAGTCATTACAATATTAAAAAGAAAAACGATACTCCTAATCGGTTTTCAAGAATCGTTTAAGTTTCTTATTGTACGTCTTGTTTCATAACTCTGTCTGCCTTGAAAATCTGACACGAACAGTTTGGAAATTATGCTAGACTCTATAATTATATTTCTTTTGTTCTGATACGGATTAACTTAAAGGCATTCATTTAATGAATTGATTGCAGCACACGTAATGCGATGTCATACACAGAGTAAATTTGTGATTTTATTCGAGTTAAATAGCAGTTTATCCATTGATACAACGTCAGTTGTTACAGGGCACGACTTCGCATAAAACCATGCCACTTCTGACATAAAGTTGTTGTTTGAGAATGAACGAAATCCTCCTTAATGTACACTTACTGAGGTAGTTTCCGGGTGGAGATAGAAGCCTTATAAAACACTACCACACTTAATAGTAAAATTGGTTTTCATCCGGTTTGAATAAGCGTTTTTTTAGGCTTTTGGTTAGAAAGGTCGCTTTTATATGGCCCATGACACATAGTGCCGACACGGTGTGACGGAGAAAACAACACACTTCCTATTTAGATTTCTTGTAAAAAGACCTGACAAAATGTAACTGTTTACAATAAAAATGTTCCACAAAGAAACTGGGATCCGGTATTTGTTTTAAAGTGCTTTTGAAAAGCAAATTCATTCGACATTCCAGTTTTGTGGAATCAATATTATCTTTTTTAAGTTTTTAATTTTAGTAGAACGTATTTTTGTGTTATTGATATGCGTCCATAGCCTTAATATTTTAACAATATTCATTTCATGATATTCCTGCTAACGGACATGTGGTGTTACATACAATATACCACGAGCCGATAAGTGATATAATCTGTTATCTGTCAGCTGATTGTGACAATATACACTACCGCCGTTAACTTGTTTGTTAGTACTAATTTAATGTGCCATAATACTAAACATGGGATTATGTCGTCACCACAACGCGGATTAAGTAATTTTACATTTGCTTGTCTGAGGTATTTCTTAACAAGTATATGTCGTGAGATCAATTATCCTGACTCGCGGAATCGTGTGTAGAACGATTATTGCTAAGAGTCTACAAAATAACGTTTCAACCTCTCCTTGTTAGTTTTACAGGGATTAGTACCCATTACCCATGACAGTGGGTAAAAAAATGATAAATTCCAAATCTACTCCAAACATCAAAATAAAAGGATTTTTATATCAAAACTGTTTTGACATAAATACGCTAGTTTAATGCCAATGTGATCTCTGGGTTTATGTTTGTTGATAAGGGACTTGGCTTTGCTGATAGAGCCCTGTTCGCCAGTGCTTTCTCAGGCGCCTCAAACGATTTTTAACGATAAACCCAGACATAAATGCGCTTTTGTTGAACTCTTGATATATTTAAGCATTTCGCCTTACACAGACAAAATGATAAACTACTCTCTTTAGCGTTAACATGCCTGTAATGCTTTGTATCTACATGAGGTATTTCTGAAAGTTTATTTGTTCTTGAAATAGAACCAATTGTTATACAAGTATCGGTAGGTGAACTACAAATATATATTAGTCAAACGTCTATCTTATGATTCATGTTAGTGTATTATTAAATCTTCCGTTTCTCAAGACCGAAATTTTTTGTGGTTTATTTCTACATTAAATACACCAGGGGACGACGGCGGTAAACATCGTCATTGTTTTTCGATGTTTTGTAAACAAAATACCATATTTCTCAGGATCATGCAATGGTTGGAAACTTTTGAAATTCATGGAACTTTGAAGAAGCGACTTTATATATGCTGTATTATGGTAATTTGACCGTTAACAATTTACTTATACAATGTTTTTATTGTTTAGAAGTTGTTTCGACGGGTCGAATTTCTCTACCCGGATACCTATTACAATACCCTGCCTTTGTGTATAAACGCAGGACTAATTTCCACACATTTGCTGAAGCAATCTTTACACACGTTAAAGGTAAATATTTCAGATTTTACATCTCTGAGAACTAAACCGATCAACTTACCCTGTCTAAACTAAAATTCGGTGAAAAAGGTAGCAAATGTTTCCACGAAACACTCTTATACTCAGAATTTCAAGCAGAAAACTATAATAAACTAGTTTAAATCTAAATCTCCTACCAAAGGACTGGGAAATATTTAATTTCATCCCATGGAAGTGTACCTATCCAAGATGGTTACAATACTGAATTGTCCATAATATTCTACCTAAGATTTAAAAGTCAAGTTTTAAAATTCACACATTTGCAGCTTTTGTAAACATAGCATTGGATCAATTACCCATCTATGCTGGGACTGTGAAATTGTTCAAAATATCTGTAAAAAACCTCCAGTTATGAGGAAAAGATGATAATTAATTATTATGAGATTACGAAATATATCTCTATCCCTCATCTTGTGGTGTTGACAAATTCTTCTCCTTGTGGTCATCTTTACATGAACTGTAAGGATGTTTGTAGATGTTACCCCTATTTCATGTAGATACAATGCATATCCCCCTCACTCACGCTCGCACGCATACACACAGATACAAAGTAGCAGTACCAATAGCAGCAGCAGTAGCAGTAACACACATCCACCAGTAGCAGTAGCAGTAGCAGTAGCAGCGGCAGCAGTAGCAGTAATAGTAGCAGTAGCAGTAGCAGTAGCCGCCATAGCAGCAGGAGCAGGAGCATTAATAGTCAAGGAAGATAAAGTATTGGAATCTTGAAACCCAGTCAGCAAATGTTTTAAGAGAGAAAAGAACATAAGTTGTGATACACCCACTTCCTCGGTCAAAAGCAGTTCTGATGGTGACGAGTTATCACTCTGTTGTCAAGGTCGTTCAGTCCCCTTACCGTATCACGAACTCGCTTCTTTCCATGACATGTAACAGTCTATAACACAACTCTAGTTTATTTTCAAACTGTCTATACATATTGGATTGTTTTCATCCTAGTCATGGAATGTGTCCGAACAAATTGGGGTTATACCAGATTCCACACTCAAGGTGTTGCAAGGAAGCATTAAGGAGACAAGTTGTATTTGTCGCAGGCCGTGCCACACTGATGTTCCTCTTGTTTCGTGTGTTTCTCTGACCTGTCACTCACTGTCTACCTGGTATAGTGTTTCACAGCTTGAGACACCGTCTCTGTAACACCAACCTCATTACAGTGGCAGAAATAGCACCTCCTGGGACACACATCCACCTGTCAGGAATGCATGCCGGGACATATCATATGAAACGGTGCATCCCGGGAAGGGATCTGCGTGCAGAGGTCGAGTTCTGGGCTTTGGGGTCCAGGGTCGGGAACGCTATGTCCCTCCTCTTACACGAGCCGCCACGGGACCAAGTACCCCCGCTGGGCAATCCCCTGTGATGGGTGGGGTGGTCGGGTGCCCCGCGACACTGGAATCAAACGTTGCTATCCGAGCCATTAGTTTCGTATTAAAGAGAATCAACCTAGGTCCTCTGTAAACAGTGGCGAAGTGCAATGGCTCTGGCAGACGTGACGGTCTAGGGATTACATCAAGTCCGGAACAGAGGTACAGGTCGATCTCTGCCCCTCCTGTTTAACCGGTCACTTGACGAGGCTTGGAGCTACTCCTGCTGGAGGGGTCTGAAATCGACCCTGAGTATGTACTAGTGTTATCAGTGAGTGTGGAGGATGGATGGGTCATAGACCTGTCGTCCAATATACAGGGGTGAGGATATGTGATGACCTGTATCTCCAAACACTGAGATAGGTGGACGAACAACCTGGCTTGTCTGGGTGCCATACTGCTTACACGGGAGAGAAAACATGTAGGCATTTATTCAAGTACAGATGCATGGGTGGGTAGTGTGATCGGTACTTTGGGAACTGAGTATGTATGTGGACGTTCTACAGTCCATCGTAATAAAATAAGAAGTCGTTGTGAAAGCTATTTCCGGAGTACATCCTGGAGGATATGGTCATGGAAGATATGAAGGTGTCAGAGGTCAGACATCCGTCGAGAAGGAGGTTGTCACAGTAGAAATGATGATGTCACAGGTCAGACATCTATCTAGAAATAGGTGGTCACAGTAGATATGATGATGTCACAGATCCAGCATCTATCGAGAAGGAGGTGGTCACAGTAGAAATGATGATGTCACAGGTCAGACATCTATCTAGAAATAGGTGGTCACAGTAGATATGATGATGTCACAGATCCAGCATCTGTCGAGAAGGAGGTGGTCACAGTAGAAATGATGATGTCACAGGTCAGACATCTATCTAGAAATAGGTGGTCACAGGAGATATGATGATGTCACAGGTCAGACATCTATCTAGAAATAGGTGGTCACAGTAGAAATGATGATGTCACAGGTCAGACATCTATCTAGAAATAGGTGGTCACAGGAGATATGATGATGTCACAGGTCAGACATCTATCGAGAAGGAGGTGGTCACAGTAGATATGATAATGTCACAGGTCAGACATCTATCTAGAAATAGGTGGTCACAGGAGATATGATGATATCACAGGTCAGACATCTATCGAGAGGGAGGTGGTCACAGTAGATATGATGATGTCACAGGTCAGACATCTATCTAGAAATAGGTGGTCACAGTAGATATGATGATGTCACAGGTCAGACATCTATCTAGAAATAGGTGGTCACAGTAGATATGATGATGTCACAGGTCAGACATTTATCGAGAGGGAGGTGGTCACAGTAGAAATGATGATGTCACAGGTCAGACATCTATCTAGAAATAGGTGGTCACAGTAGATATGATGATGTCACAGATCCAGCATCTGTCGAGAAGGAGGTGGTCACAGTAGAAATGATGATGTCACAGGTCAGACATCTATCTAGAAATAGGTGGTCACAGGAGATATGATGATGTCACAGGTCAGACATCTATCTAGAAATAGGTGGTCACAGGAGATATGATGATGTCACAGGTCAGACATCTATCGAGAAGGAGGTGGTCACAGTAGATATGATAATGTCACAGGTCAGACATCTATCTAGAAATAGGTGGTCACAGGAGATATGATGATATCACAGGTCAGACATCTATCGAGAGGGAGGTGGTCACAGTAGATATGATGATGTCACAGGTCAGACATCTATCTAGAAATAGGTGGTCACAGGAGATATGATGATATCACAGATCCAGCATCTATCGAGAAGGAGGTGGTCACAGTAGATATGATGATGTCACAGGTCAGACATCTATCTAGAAATAGGTGGTCACAGGAGATATGATGATGTCACAGGTCAGACATCTATCGAGAGGGAGGTGGTCACAGTAGATATGATGATGTCACAGGTCAGACATCTATCTAGAAATAGGTGGTCACAGGAGATATGATGATGTCACAGATCCAGTATCTATCGAGAAGGAGGTGGTCACAGTAGATATGATGATGTCACAGGTCAGACATCTATCGAGAAGGAGGTGGTCACAGTAGAAATGATGATGTCACAGGTCAGACATCTATCTAGAAATAGGTGGTCACAGGAGATATGATGATGTCACAGATCCAGTATCTATCGAGGAGGTGGTCACAGTAGATATGATGATGTCACAGGTCAGACATCTATCTAGAAATAGGTGGTCACAGGAGATATGATGATGTCACAGGTCAGACATCTATCGAGAGGGAGGTGGTCACAGTAGATATGATGATGTCACAGGTCAGACATCTATCTAGAAATAGGTGGTCACAGGAGATATGATGATATCACAGATCCAGCATCCATCGAGAAGGAGGTGGTCACAGTAGATATGATGATGTCACAGGTCAGACATCTATCTAGAAATAGGTGGTCACAGGAGATATGATGATATCACAGATCCAGCATCTATCGAGAAGGAGGTGGTCACAGTAGATATGATGATGTCACAGGTCAGACATCTATCTAGAAATAGGTGGTCACAGGAGATATGATGATATCACAGATCCAGCATCTATCGAGAAGGAGGTGGTCACAGTAGATATGATGATGTCACAGGTCAGACATATGTCTAGAAGGGGGTGGTCACAACAGATATGATAATATCAGAAAGTCAGACATCTGACTACAAGGAGATAGTCACAACAGAGTGAGTGAGTGAGTTTAGTTTTACGCCAGTCATATGGCGTAAAATATTCATATGGCGGCGGTCTGTAAATATTCGAGTCTGGACGAGACAATCCAGTGACCAACAACATGAGCATCGATCTGCGCAACTGGGAACTGATGGCATGTGTCAACCAAGTCAGCGAGCCCGACCACTCGATCCCGTTAGTCGCCTCTTACGACAAGCATAGTCGCCTCTTATGGCACGCATGTGTTGCTGAAGGCCTATTCTACCCCTGGACCTTCACAGGTCAGACATTTGTCTACAAAGAGGTGGTCACAGTAGATATGATGATGTCACAAATAAACAATCTATCCAGAAGGATTTTGTCACCGACGATATGCTGATGCCATGTTTACAGAGAGGCTTCAAAACGCTTAAGAAATCTGTGCTGAAACCAGAGTCTGTGTTTTAGTATATGCTTGTTTGTTTGATGAACGGTCCGTTTAGCAGTATTTCAAGTATATTACGTCTGTAAATAAACGTGTGTGAACCCACGAACCCAACAATCTTGACTGGCGAGGTAAATCTTTGGTAAATCTTGGTAACAACATGATCGATTGTACCTCAAAAGTTGAGAAACACAAAAACCATAAGCTAGAGCTGTTGCACTATTACTGGACATGAAAGGAAAGTCGACTACTGGGGAATTGAAATCATCCCTTTTGTATGCAGCATTCTGGCCAGGCTGCTGTCACTCTGTGTTTTTTAGATCTAAGTATAAAACATATGAGGTGTCTTACTAGTTTTCGTTGTTTCGGAATGTATGTAAATCTATGGAAGAAAACTGGCTATTTGATGGTTATTGAATGATATCACCTTGTTTTCATTTTGCAAACCCGAATAATAGTTATTTACGGAGCCAGTGCAAAAGAGGAATGGGTATATCTTCAGGAGTTAGGGTCACAAGTTGACATTTGTCTTAGGTGACCAAAGTATGGCAATGATGATGCCAAGGTAATAACTTCATATAATGTTTCAGAGTAATGGCAGACATCGAGATGCATTCAAAGATTGTAAGACTGAAACTGACACGTGATAAAATACACACAATGAAACAGACCTTTGTTACTGGGTATCTCGTAAAACAAGTGCAAAATTAGCAAGGGCGCCGTTTTGGGGTTAAGCAGAGCTTGGAATGGACGTTCAATGGCTATCTCTAAATTAGTCACAAAATCAGGAAATATGTGATACTGTGAGGCGAAGAACCTCTTGTGACATGGATCAGATGCCATATAATGCATACTCTCCATCAACAACAAAGAATTCTTTTACAGTAACGATGTTTGTGTAAACTGTTGTCTCGTAATCCTTCGATGCAAAACAAATGCATAATGTATCTTCTCGTCATGTTTACGCAGGCAGCAAAGCAAGCTCCCCACAAGCATTTCTCTAAACATACCATTATCGGCCTGTTGCACACGTATCATAACAAGATAATGGCTTTGTCAATTTCTTCACAACCAGTACAATTTGGCGAAACAGGATGATCTTTATTGTCAATGATAATTCTACGCGACAGGTACTTGTTAAAGCCAGGACACAGTCGCAGGTATACAGTCGGTGTGTATTGACACAGGTACCTGAGGGGTTATTAATGTGAGGAGACATAATTGACAAGGGATCACATTGATTGAGTGAAATACACTCCACAAGAGAGCGTCTGTATATACTGTCATTGCACAGCGTCTTAACCCTTGACGTGGCGAACTATCACACACTGAATGTATGTCTTATCTTACGACGACAACGCTGTGAAATACGTGTACAAAAGTGACTACTTCTACTACTGCTACTACTACTAATCTCGCTACAACTGCTTCAGCAAAAACATGAAACAACAAAACCTAGTATTACTATAGTACTACTGCTACTACAACGACTACTGCTACTACAACGACTACTGCTACTACAACGACTACTGCTACTACTGTTGCTGCGGCTTCTTTTACTATTCATGTTGCTACTGTCTCCGTTGCTACTGTTACTGCTAGTAAGTTTACTACTTATACTACAACTACTACAACTACTGATGCCATTGCCACTACTACTACTACTACTACTACTACTACTACTACTACTACTCCTGCTGCTGCTGCTGCTGCTTCGGACTAAGGGAATCTCTTGTGAATGTATGTTTAAAACTAAATCTTTCAGTAATCATTTTTTTAACGTCCGAATACCCGATATGCTATCATGCCCAATCTATCCGGCTGTTTACAAACGCGATAGTTGCGATACAATGATTATAATTGTGTAACTTCCAAGACTATTTAGCCTGTTTAAATACAACTTGAGACAGACCTAGGTATATGTCATACAACACAACACCCGAAAGGGTTAACATCTCGTCTTATCTCGCCAGTTACCACGAGACGAGGACGGCGCCATATTGCACGTGCCGGTGTCTGACATGCGCAGCAATCAATTGTCACCTGTGTCGGCGACCAAAGTGATTTCTCCACCTGTCGCGTGCATTGTGTCCGTCTCAGCTAGCTGTCAGGCGTGATTGTCTGGGAGAGGGGATATATTGATCACTTCCATTTTCTCAATGAGGAATTAATCTGCTACTGAGCGAGGAAATCCGACAAGTTGACAAAACACACTATACTCCAATTGCTTTCCGTTTGTCAGGCTTAACGATAGCACCGGGACCACAAGTCAATTTGCCTTGATGGTGTGATGGAATTTCGTCGTCCTCAACTGCGCTGTAATTTGCCCAACAAAGTGTTTATCAATTTACGCAAAATATGTCTCACGGAAAATGAACAATGGTGATACAATTTGTTACACAGCAAGTATAAGGGCATTGTATGATCTTTCATCTCGTGATTCCCTGAAGCATTGTCAAAGGTATAAATACACAAATGTTCTTAGAATGTGGTCAGACACAAGTTAGATTTTGGATGACACTTTTAATGTAAACGTATACATTCTAATGTGTTTCTAGGCTAAGCCCCATCCGAATTTCGAAAGCAACACAGTCAGATCACCAGCACACACAGCGATCTAACCCACGTAACCACTGAGAGTTATAGTGTAGATTTCTGATTAGACTCGACAAGTAGTCATAGTGGCCGTGCCTACAAATAAAGACATTCAAGTATTCCTGAACACTAGTTCATCCAG
Organism: Haliotis asinina; assembly: GCF_037392515.1. Classification (NCBI taxonomy): domain Eukaryota; kingdom Metazoa; phylum Mollusca; class Gastropoda; order Lepetellida; family Haliotidae; genus Haliotis; species Haliotis asinina. The sequence continues at coordinate 5,674,564 of NC_090287.1, read as the reverse complement.
ACTATTTTGACTGAAGTGAAAACTAGGAGATAAGACGTCAAAGGATCATATCAATCCTATTATATGTGCAGAGATGAAATTCCGTCTTTCTTGAGGAACATATCGTCATTTTTGGACATTTCTGAAAATAACATCCTGTAAACTGAAAATATTTGCAAGAAATATGTGCACGTTTGGCTGTATTAACATAAAATACGATCAGTTCTTGGCGATCTACATGTACAAAGACTATGTTAATAAGTGAATGGGGGAATTGGATTTCAAGAAGCGGAATACTGCTAGCAGACCCATGAAACAGAGTGAACAAGAATTCGAACCCTCTATCACATACTCAAGTGACTCAACACTTCAAGCAAATGTCTGCATCTCTAACGTCTTGTTCAACTTTGCCAAACACCCAATTAGCCTCTAATAATATTTGAATTCATTTTCAGTTTGGAAGGATTATCGTGCAATTTTTTAGCAAAAAACCCCACGTTACAGAAGGTCCGTCGGCGTCAGTGTTCCATAAGACATATTTCAGATTTCTAATGGATGCTTAGTGTTGTCACAATAGATAATTATACTTCTTAACAGACATTGTCCGTATTAACGGGATTTCCGTAATTTGATAATCTGGACATTGTTGTTTTAGGGGAAGTGTTGGATGATAAAATTCTGGGCTAGCGAATCAGTTATTGAAAGTATTGTCTCCATAATTTCTGTTTATTCCGTCATCTAAACTGTGGTGTAGGAAGATCTGCAGGACAACCCAAGCACAAAAGGCTTTCACTGAAAAGTAAACTGTCACTATTCGAGAAATTAACATAGACTCTCTTTTTTAGGTTTTAACATATTCTTTTTGAAAAGAAAATGTCACAAGAATTCACAACGTAGATCGTCCGCCCCCATGAACCTTTTCATATTCTGGATATATTTCCAGCCGCAGAAGCAAAACAATATATCAACGTAAATCAATACCAGGGACCTAAATAAGTGCGAAGCCATTGCCTTCAGTCTTTCCTTTCAGCATACATTACCTTTGATTTTCAACAGTTAGAAGCATGAAGCATTTTCTGCAACAAATGTATTTATTAAACGTGTCTGTCTTTATCTAACGATCAAATTAACGACATAGTTGTTTTTATTTAATATCCGTTTCTATTCAATTCGAGTCCGTGACAAATTCACGGTCAGCATGTAAATGGGAAAAGCACAACCAGGTTCGTGGAGGGATTCCAGCGATAATTTCAAATCTCGTCAATATGCAAACCATGCTAGGGATTCCCAACAGCTGACGCATTGAAATGAACACAAAATGCATAGAGGGTCACTCTCAAGACTTCTTCAAGCGCTGGAGATGTACGACAAACATTTTAGCAGCTTGCAAAATTCTTGATCTGATTTGGCACTGACTTTCATGAAGCAAGTTTCCATCACTCCACACCACTTAGGGGGTGCAAACCGTGAAAATATAACCTTTCAACTTAGCATATTTCAAGAGAATAAATTGGTTTTGTTGGCGTTTTCAATACGCCATGACAGCGTCGTGTGTGCGGTGTTATATAACTATTCAGAGATGCACGTAAGTTAATTAATCTAACGAAGTAGGGTGGGATGGACCGGTCGGCGCTGACGGATAGCCAAACAGAGGCTTGATAAAGAGGGAGCCACCAATTCCCAATCCATGCTTATTGTTTACGGGGACTTCCATTGAAGCAATTTGTATATTCCCCGGCCATTGCAATAAACAGCGAGGCCATGCAATGCCGATCAGTGAAAACAAGGCAAACATTTGGGCCTGGGTTGGTAGTGGCGTCTAGCGTCAAGTCACGACATGGTTTCTTCGCACAATCGCCAGTCAATCGTTCCCCACTACTCAGCCGCGACTCCATCAGACAGTCTATGTATTTAGCGGTCATAGGGGATGGATGAATGCCTCTTGCCATCAATGGAAGGGCAACTGCAGTTATCCCCCTTCGAATCATTTCAAACGTTTAAGGACATGCCTGTCGAGTCTTTGGTAACTCAGGTTCCTGCCAGTGGCTTTGCTTTGTCACAATCGAAAATAGGATTGCCCGTCCAAATGATTGGAGGAAACCTTTCTGGAAGCGAGCGAGGAATCAGAGTGAAGATGGCGGAAAAGAGTCTTCAACGAGCCAGAGCCCACTTGGCGCGGGTGTAAGCCCCTCTTGCAGGGGCAAAGTACCCTTCTGAGGTGGATAGAATTACCCTATATGTTTGCTACAGAACAGGAAGCAACACTCGGCGTTGTCACACATTGTCCTTAAGGCTGCATAAAGTGATAGGAGGTCACTAATTCCTTGTCTACCTTCACCCAACTCCGCCAGTTAGTCAAGAAGAGACTTGAGGGTTTGCTCACATATTAATAAAGTAGAAATCGGAGTGGTTTTACAAAGCAGTTGAGCATTACGCTGAGGGCTGTACGTAAAGGCACGGGCTTTTGGTGGGTCTCAGACTAAACAAACAACTGATGACTTAATCGGGTTCTCGTCAAACACGACGTAATTCTTGAGAGTGAATAGATCGCTAATTGTCTCGCGAGGTTATGACCATGCAGGGTGATTTGACGATGCACATTTATCAAAGGACTGTATCCTTGAAATGCTTCTGCAGGGTTGTGCGTCTTGTGTTTACTGTCTATGTAATCGATGTCACAGGCTGCTGTCTACGCTATGTGCTGAACATTTGAACTACTTACAGCATACATGATGCATACCAACAAGTAAGGCTTCTCCGTCATAAGATACTAATTGCAAATCATACATATGACTGAAAACTGTTTTTCATAATTTTCGGCAGCACCTAGTAGCATTGTCTCTGGATGCATTGCGGGCAACGTTTTTTTTAAAAAAAAATTAATATGTACAACAGTGGTACCGACCGAGGACTAAATGCAAAACCTTGCAGCCAAACCGTAAACATCCTGCAATGACTGTATAATGAAGTCACACGCAGATAGCAGGACAACAAGGTCTAACAGCTGGCCACCTTACTACAAACGGACATACAGATATACAGATGACAGTTATCACGAACTTATAAATACTCAAAAAAGAAGAAAACACACACAGAGACACACACAGACACAGACACACACACACACACACACACACACACAGAGAGAGAGAGAGAGAGAGAGAAACACATCAACAGACGGGATTTATAAAATAGAGCGGGACAATGGGCACTGCCTTTTGCCTCATGGACCGACGCAGAACAGGCGAACACCACAAACATTCATACACAACACTTAAGAGGCATCGATAACTTCTTTATAAGATTTACGCTAGGTGTAGTGCCGTATAGTTACTACGCTTGGACCTCATGGGCGCCACGCCATAAATAGCAATGATTACCCATCAGTCGTGGGTTCAAGGCTTTAAAAACATAGTACTATACATTCATTGCTCTGTTTAGTGTTGGAATCCTTCCTCAATGACCTAGTATTGATGTAATGTACCAGGCTTGAGTGTTTGTGAGTTTGTGTGTTTGTGTGGTCTATATTCTACAGCAGCGCTCTACAAAGGTCTAATCTAGCTTCCCCACAGGGTTTGAGCGAGCGGATTACAGTTGGACATGATAGACAACATTATTCCAGCTAACACAGTGTGTAACTCATCGTTCTTCTGACACAGAAGAACCTGGGTTAAAATGAGTCCCCGAGCCACTGGGACAAAATGCCATAGTACCAGGTGTCGTATTGTATCGAACGATCGAAACCCCAGCAAGACGGATGCACCGGGGTTCGGTCTGCCCAGACTCTGCCCCCCACGGGGTGTCCAGGTTTCAACAAATGCCAGAATTCGTAAATTACAATAAATCTTTACAACGATGGTCCACGTCTTATCAACGTGTGACAGCTGACAACATGTCCACGCCTGTTTTAATATTTCTCGCCACAGTTTACAATTTATATAAACTGAACGTCATGGCATTATAGTCGTGTAAGAATGTGCTACAGTCGTTGAAGAGTCTCACCCCTGGTGACACGCTGTCAAAATATTCCTCCAGATAAGAGTTTTATGGCACTCGTGAGTCCTCTGGTTAACTTCTTATAATTTACTGTGCATCTTAAACATAACACACACTGATCGCTAATGGTCATCAGTATCATTACCTGGACATAAATACAGGGCAATAAATGGTCATTCATATGATTTCACGCAAACGTCTAAGATGAGGAATATAGGACACAGTTTAAGAGTACAATTGAAACTGGAAAAAAACTCTTTCATCAGTTCAATTCCTGTAAAAGTGACGATGAGAGTCTTTTTTCCTAAAAGAAAATGCAGTTTGGAACATGTTGTTTTAAGAGAATTATTATTTATGATGATACCATTCTTGCATCAGTGTATTAACCGTATGAGATAGATAGATAGATAGATAGATAGACAGATAGATAGATAGATAGATAGAGAGAGAGAGAGAGAGAGAGAGAGAGAGAGAGAGAGAGTACAATATTAATATAGAATCAAATCGAAACAAATATGTCAGGAATAAAAAGTTAAGGGCCGACCTGTTTCAAAACTAAGATGTGAAGCTGTAGAAATGTTAGGCTGAACTAATTGGGAGGACTAATCCATATTTAGAGAAAGTTCATCTGGTAACTGATTTAGGGATGTAATGATCATTTGAATTTACAATTAACGGCAACGTTGTTACAGATACGATGAGACTGCTCTTTAAATCGAAATAACTATTCCTGTTGGGCTTATACAAGACTATTAAATTTAGGTTTCACCTGTTAAAAGTGACAGTCATGTGACCATATTACAGTCATTTCTGATTTTCACTTTTCAAACGAAGGTAACCGTTTCGAGGAAAACAAAATGCATGTTTTCCAAAGCGCATGCGTCCTGTTGATAGTAAAAGATAATTTACATAAAAGTTTTGTTTTTTTTAACCAAGCCTACTAAACCAAATTATGACAGCTCATTTTTTCAGAAAGATTTCCTATGTTTTGCAAAATATACTGGTTGGCGTATAACTTTTTATTCACGGTATATATCGATGTTTCACAAGGAAATATTTGGTCAAACATCTTCCAAAACCTTTGTTTTCAAACATATTAACCTTTCTTCTTCCCTTGAGAACTTTTGACATTATTTTGTCAGTCAAACATCTACATAAACAGCAGAGAGTGGCTGTGGAAGAGCTAGGTGAGTCAGTCAGCACCAACCAGGAAGCGGTACCTGTTTCAGCTCTGTATCACTTGGGCTCTCTGTCCACACAAAGAGGCTCGCCGTCATATAGCTGAAACATGTACCAGAGATTGTAGTTTAAGCCTAATGTAGCAGCAACTGTTGAGACTGCGACAGGACCTCGGCGAGTTGACACGAAGACTTTATACATAGCAATTAAATTATGAGCCGTACTAGTACAGATTATTCCAATTTTATGCCGCTTTGTTTCCCGTGCCAGGCCATGACAGTGAAATTTACAAACTACAATATTTTAGTCGCTGATCGTATACGTATCAAACCGTCATCAATTTATGTGATGGGAACGACCGGTGTAAATCATAACTTGAGCCAGGTGGGCATTATTTCCTGAGAAATTACGACCGTGGTATGATATTATGACCGGTAAGCTTGTAAATCTCTCACTATAGCGAGATACATTAATATAGATATAGGTGATACGTTATGTGTGGACAGTGCGGGTCAGATAGGGACATACGTGTGTGAATATGGTTGTGCACAAGGTGATGACGCTTGCTAAAGAGAATGAGTTGGGTCAGAATATAATTATATAATTATAACTGATATTTGTTTTATTTCTAGGAATACAACATTTGCAATAAATTATTTCTTGTTGGCTCACTGATTTCAGTTGGTTGTAACAAACATGATTTTCGATTCATTCTTGAGGTGAACAAATGGCCCACCTTTGCATGTGTTGATGACGGGTGCTTCCGATTGGGCGGATAAGATAAAACCTATTTAATAGTCATTCATAACATTTGCACATAGTGGGAATAGGACAATCAGCGATACCTTTCGTAGAGATGGTAATGATTAATTTCTTTGTAGTTGTATTACTGTTTCATCAAGTTCACCACTTTCTTCGTCACCACTTTCTTCGTAACCACTTTCTTCGTCACCACTGTTTCAACTCATGTAAAATTCGTTGTTACCATTACTTTACATGTTGGGCTGAACTCGATTACCTACTACACACTCATGAATAGATTCATAAATAATATTTACGAGGCCAAAACAAGAAACACTTATGTGTTTAATGAATTTAGTATTTAAACAAATACAAAATAATAAATCTGACAGAATGTTCTAAAATGAAGATATTACTGGGTGCGGTGTAACTCTAAACTAATTTAATCACTCTGAAATGAAGTTTACTTCAGTTCAATCTAAAATGATTTTGTACGGTAAGGAAAGTTCATTGACATCTGTGAAGACTGTCTTCCCGCACATTCTGACTTTGATCTGAATAAGGGGACTTTTGAACATTGGAATAGGGAGGAGGATAAACGTACGAGCGACGTACTCAAAACACGCGCGACTACACGTGTAAATACGGTCACATGGCCTGAAGAACGCCCATATGGTTCTATTGGCCATGGAGGTGTTAGAGACTAAACATACACTTATCCCGTTCCGGTGGCGTACTATCACGCCGAGCAAAAGATAAATCCACTTCCTGTGTCAACACCAGAACGAGGCGAGCCAGAATGCGCACGCGCCACGCTTCAACGCGACAGATCTTGCACGTGTGTGTTGCGCGAGCTGTCCAAATATGGACAAAAAGTGTTGATATTCCACCGATTTGCACGTGCATTCGGAACCTGTGCAAATTGTTCACTTCTGTACGAAGGGATTCTGATCTCAACCTTCTGGCGAGATATTAGGATGTGTGGTTTTGTTTAAGTTCGGTAGGTATTTGAGGCCGATTGTTTTGGGCAGTGTTTCGGTCGCTAATGGTATTAACATCTGTCGCAAAGGATTAATAAAACACGAAAGTTGTCGGAGTAAGACTGAGTCAATCGGGTTTTGCATTGTGGAGGAGAAATCGTATTGCTTGGCGGATTAATTGTCGTGATTCATGATAATTTATTTTGTCACCCACCTTCCAAAGTTCATTGAATTTCAATTAAGACGTAGACGACGTTAATGCTGTTCTTACCGACGACCAACAATGGAATAACTGTCTGATTGAAACCCCAAATCCGCTTCAATTAGTCAATTGATAGTTATTCTATTTTCTATCCTGACTTTTTTCTCTCTGTCGAACTTGATGTTCATATGTCGCTCTGGACAGTGAATCAAGTGTCAGAAACATATAAACTTCTACAAAACAAGCAATGCATGTTTGTGCATGCGTCCATGCGTGCGTATTGTCAGAGAGAGAGAGAGAGAGAGGGGGGGGGGGGGATTCTGAGATTCTTCTCAACTGAACAACATTTCATAAGCCCTGCTGCACCTGAATCCATGATGATGTGCTTGCTTGTGGTCCATTTGTGACAATTGGAAAACATAATTGAATATTTGCCAGGCAGTAAGTTTCCAACGGAGGCCGCCCAAACTGGAATCCACACATTGTATCAATGTGGAGAATCGAACCCCGATCTTCGGCGTGACGGGCAAACGCTTTAATCAGGAGTCTGCCCCCCTCGCCCCGCCCCACGACATCACAGTGGCTGAAATTTGTCACGGAAACACTTGAAACGCATGGTTCAAAGCACAACTTTGATACCCTTTAGAAAAAAAAATAGTTAGAGAATAACACGAATTATGTGTTTCATTTTAGCCACCATCACACATTTTTGTAAACAGTTTTTGCCTGCCAGTGCAATGTAAGTTACCCTGAAATTCAGCTTGTTGAAAATTCCTTTTGTAATGTATTTGGCACAAACGCTCTCAAATTACTGGCATTTTCTTTCAGGTCTTCAACATTTGAATTATATCTGTTTGACGAAATACACACAACCCCTAGTTGAGTTTGACATCAGTAAATTCATCACGCGGCTAATGTCAAATAATGGACACTTTGAAAATGCCAGCGTTGGCTGGGTGATGCACGCGTTGCCCTGGAAACAAGACGTCGTAACTGTGCCCGGATGTTGTGATCACGAAGTCGTGAGAACGACGCCAGCCAACAGTTACACTTCTCTGAGATATATTCCTCCTTCAAACCCCATTCTGTAGCCGATAGAGGTTTGTCAACATCCGCAGCTTGTTGAAATGATAGAAATCGGAACCATTAAGCACTAACTCAAATCTCTGCCAGGTAACTCGCCTTCTCTACCTTCGTCACTGAAGAGTTCCATTTCCGATTGATGAAATTTACCGCAAAGCGACAACGGAGTGTGTTCGTTTGTAGTGCTTACCTGGTTAAATATTTCACCAGGGAGCTATTATGAGGGCACATGCATAAATATTTGAATTTTACTTAGTTTAGAAACTGTGGATTTGTTTGTGGATGAATACATATTCCATATCTTGCTCCTTAACCATATTGGTGCCAGCTTGCTTTAGTATCAGGGAGGGTCTGTGAGAGTGTTATTGTTTTCAGACTCGGAATGTACACATTTCAAACCCCTTCCACACGACGATAAAGAAAGCTGCTTTTAATGGGATTCATTACATCCCAGTGAATTTTAAAACACCGCCAAATCTTACAGTTTCAAGTGTCATTTTCGACGCTCTCTCGTCTGTTTGCAAAACTCTCATCCAAACTTTTATCACCATAACGAGGCCAATTTAAGTCCTTGATATTCATCCAGCTCGCTAACAACAGTAGTCTTACATCACCGGCTCAATAGCACCTTGGCGCATCCCTCGGGCTCAAAGCATTGGCGTGTTGGGAACCGAAGATGGAGTCCATTTGTATGTTTCCCCCAATCCAAGCAAAGAGCCTACAGGAAACGAGAAGGACTTGGAAGAATCGCTCCGGGCTCCGCACAGCGTCTCTCCAGCATCGGCCGAGTCGAGTTCGCTTCTTAAGGTGTAGACGCACAATGTTGATAGTTTCGTGAGGGCCGTCGGCACAAGTGTTTCGAGGCAAGAGTGGGACGAAGGGGCCTCATCGCCACTCTAAGGCTGTAAACAGTCGTTGAGTTTAGACCGAGCACTCTTGCTGCTGTGTCGGCATGCTCACGGGGCTTGCTCGTGCTACACTGTCTCAAAAACATGCTTATATCTCAATGGAGATTGCAAGGAGAAACAAATCCCGGGCCATTTCAGTCGAAGAATGCAGCTTGATTCTGTAAAACCTTGATGGCTCCTCAGTGAAAAACTGTAAATGGCACTTGAAAACTTCTAAGAAGCAGCAATCTGAAGTTGTGTTTTTAAATATTTAAATCATTCTTAATTCATAGGAACAGAACAGTGAACACGATCGTTGTGGGCTGAATACGATCCTTGCAGAGGGAGATATGAGTTGCATTCTGAGAATAAGCTGGGGGAAAGAGTTTGTATTAGAATTGATTTAAGATGCTTGATGTCCACGCGATCGTTTTCGAAATACTTGTTCCCTTTAGGTTTCTTTAGCCTACTGAATATAACAAATTGGGGAAATACATCAACATATTTGTAACTGACGTGTCAATATCTTACCTCTCTTGAAATGAAAAACCATGAAATAACGCCCTGCGCTCTATCAGAACGATGTATTTGAAGGAAACTATGAAACGAGAGTTAAGAAATTATGTAACTATACACTTCATGTGAAGGATGCAATGCACAAGTTAAACATGCGTATGTGTAAACTGTGTCTCCATGTAAACTGCGTCTCAGACGTTTACACTGTTGTTGCAAACAGCTTTTTTTGTACTCGAATATGTGGGTTAATAATCTGGAATAATTATTACTGCCTATCGAATATAGAATTTTGATAACAATTAAACTCATTTAGAAGTATCAATAAGTGGTTCATATAATAAAGAAAGCGATAGTTGGTACATTGAAACATCTTAAGACGCTCCTATCAGTCGTAATAAGTAGCATCTCTAGAACAACGCATCACTGTCAAGTACCAATTCTCCATCAAGTACCATTGATCACTGATATCGTAGTATGTATCTAACATTTACATTGACATTTCAAATAATAGACAACAAAAACATCATTTCCGCCCCACGCGCTGTTAGTTTGGTTATTCTGCCGTGTAAGAAAAGATGGATTCTTTGTCGAATATTAATACTATCAATATCTTTTCATCATGTACAAAATATTTTTTCAGCTTGATTTTGACATATTGTGCCTTCTCATGTTTGCAGACAAAGACTCAAGTCCACTCGATTGTGTCAATTTCCATCAACACTGAAATGTACATTGATTAACACACTTGAAGATGATTTACAGCATTGTACGTTACTCTTACAGCAGACACGTGTTTCTCTACTCTTTGACGAAATACGGTTCTCATAACTGTTCTACAGTTTATCGGATTTAAACTATTGCTTGCACTGCCATTTCAGTCGATATTCACAAATCGATATCGATCTGCAAAATCGCCCAAGAATAAATTGAGCATGTATCAAAATTAGAATTGTATCCATTCATTATAACACAGTAAGCTCTGAAGCGAGGAAACGTATAAAACCCGAAACGATTAATTCCCGGAACGCGGAACACGGAATCGATGACGGACTATATCGATCAGAAAATGTATCAATACATGAGTTGATTCCCGAGTATTTTTTCCCGAACGAGAAGTAAATATATGATCTCCTTCCGCGTTTCATAGAAGACTCTTATCTCTGTTTTAGTGTACGAGATTTCGCGAGGTTTTGAGAGAGTTCAACGATGACAACGTCCACGTCAAGATGGCGCAAGAGGCTGTTGAAGGGATGTTGAAGGTTCGAAGAACAGTTTAAGTTGTTTAAAACCAACACATTTCCTCCTTAACCGTTCGCAGGTCGACTAAAGTCTAATCCTTGATCTTTGCCAATTGTCACCACAGCGCAAAACACAACCATGGATAGCGGTAAGGATTCTTGAGATTGGCTGAGTCCTCTTAGTCATATATACCCCTTCGCCTCCTCTCATCCCGTATATCCAACACTATTTTACCGCCTCAACAACAATTGCTGCCTCAGTAATTCCGAAACCCCCCACTAAGGCCAATTGGGGTTGTTATCCCCGTTTGGTTGTATATCGATGTATCGACAACATGAACGCTTTATCAATAATTCACATCTCTGTCTATCGCCTCTTTTTCTCTGAACGCTGATGACGGTGACAGCTGTTTCCATCACCCCCGTCACCCACAGCATATCGGCATCCCGTGGAGGGAGGCCAATACTCTGATATTGAAACAGGTGCGCCTACCTGGTTCCCTGGTCTTTACTGTATTGATGTATCTGGCTGCAGCACATCGCGTTTAAGGCGCTCTCTGATGCAGAATCTCGATATTTTGAGGATGTGGATAAACAGGTATATTTGGTTTCGGGAACCATCATTTAACATGTCAATATACAAAATATTGCAGATAAGAGACATATATCGGCGCTGATCAGAAGGAAGGGAGTTGTCCTTAATATACTTATTCGCATCATTACTTCGCATTGCAAACGTTTGGTCTCATTGCTGTCAGGGCAGTGTTGAGATTATTTGCTATATTTTGACATGACAATATCCTTTTACGTCAAGATAAGTAGAACAACAAAGTCTTCACTTAACACTCGACAACAAAACCTTTACTTAGAAACAAATCCCTAACGATTTCATAACTTACAGTTTCCGACTTCCATACCCAAGGACCGTTGGTGGTCATCCACTGGCATGAGAAATTAATTTTATCGAATTGAAATAACAGTGTCTTTTTCCATAGTAATGCCGTCGACTACAGCAGCTACCCGTTTGTCCCCTGTATGGGTAAAACCCGCACCAAACACGTGAAATGTGAATGAGGGATTCTTAGCTCAGTGTTGAGACATTACCTTGGTAAGGTCGGCCCATATATTGTGAACTTATGACACCCTCAGTCGCGAAGTCGAGTAAAATACATAAACCCAGTTTTATGGTGAGTTTTATACTATTAGATTAAACACATTCACTGCAAGGTCGTAGTTTTAGTCTATCTCATATATTGCCATGTGGGCAATAAATCTTCTTACCTGCTTATACAAATTTTGTTCATCGTATACGCTTGTTTCCTACATGGTAAAGTGTAGCTAGGACTCAACGCTTCTAGTGAACGAGAGGTAGAGACTGTAGCAAATCAAACGTTCTTGAAACAATGTTTCAAATCTTCTGTACATGATGAATGCAATACAACACAAATATACATTACAGTACATGAAATGCTATAGCACCCCGTGACTGAAACATTACCGAGAGAGGTGGATGTTTAACACTGATTAATAGGTGTGTGGGACGGATTTCACGTTTCCGTTTAAAAAGTACTTGCCATATCAATCCAAAACGTTGCTAACACATGGTCATTTCGTAAAGGTCCAAAAATTAGTTTGAACACTCTAAGGATATTCGAGAACAATTGGGGGTTTTGGATTTGAACCTAAAATAGCTTGCCCAGTAACCTTAAATAACCCGAAATCACTTTATCTGATTCTGCCCGTTTTATTCCAAAATCGTTGATACATTTACAAGACCGATAAGCGTTAAATTTGTCATTCTTTCCTCTACGATCTGATGTTTCAGTGATCAGTTTGCAGCCATTCCGTTGCTGATAGTCACTGTGAGCATCAGATGAACTACCCTTTCACACTCTTTGTTCAGTTCATCAATGGCGGATTATTCTGAATTGCTCATTTATCTATTGACAGGATATTCAATTAAATCATTCCAATAATCCTCCGTTTATTCGTTGAACTCAAAAGAAGTGTTTTGGTGAATGAGCTGTTACGGATGTCCATTTAACGCTTGTTCCATGGCTTGAGGACAATGAGTGGTGTAGATATTGGTGTTACTGAAGACGTGCTTTATGTTTCCCCCAGGAAGCCGTATCACCGGTATAACACGGTCACCATTATACTGTCATCTCCTGTAAATGTTAATATTTGCCCATCACACTCAATAAAAAGGTGAGTTTCGCGAGCGTAAACACGCCTGCTGATATTAAATAGATTCGATCGGTGCCACACATCAGGTGTCAAGTCTTCATCCTGACCAGCTGCTGAAATTGAATGTCCTATGCTGGACATTGATGTCCATCGACTTGTCCCGACAGAAACTGGGAACTCCTGGGAGCCAGCAGACGATAATTCAAAAGGAGCAGACGCCATCATAAAAGTAGCAGACGACATTACAATGTATTGCTGGAATGCGATAATTAGAACAAGTACATGGCATAAAACATAAAGCAGTAAATTACAGTAAATTACGTCTCTCGTCAATTTGATGTTTCATCCAGTAACAGTTTTAATTCAGCTTTAACCAGACATTGTGGACTGTCACAGTCGAGAGAGTAAGACACAATTGCGTCCTTCTTTCTTGAGGCCAAGCAATGACACACCAGACAATGATGTCGATATGTACTATATTTCCTGGCAAACAAGAGATACGGCCGAATGATTTTGTCGACCGAAGCCACCTATTGTCCCGACAACGCTGCCCCAGATATCGGGACTCATTGTTGAATTAAAATCAAGTAGATGTCTAGAGCACCATCGGTAAAGGCCAATAGAGTAATCTGGCTTAAACTGTGCATTTTGATATTAATAGTTTCATGTGATACTGTACCGAATCAAGCCGGTAGCTTGAGTTTTGAGGAACAAATGACCTCGGTCTTGTAATGGTGCAGATTCAACCATCAGGCGATAATAATGGTTAGCGTCTGTCGGAGCAGAAGGTTTGGGGTTCGATCCCCAGTCGCAACATACCAAGAGAATTTAAAATATGGTACTTGTTGGTCCCCGCCTGGCCCCTCGACACTAAAGGGTGCAACAAGGACTGGTCGGCTCCAAGTCAGTATAATGTATGTGAGACCTCGGGAGCTGGCTCTGTAAAACCAGGAAATGTGTGGACTAGTACAAGTAGGAACACATACACACGCATGCACGTCATGTGAGCCAGATATAAGTGCGACGTCATAATTACAGTCCAACCACATTTACCTTCACCTCCATTTCTACTAAAATATATAAACTATGTTTGTGATAGGTGCAATTCAGAATCAGAGTGAATCATTGTGTAATTGAGTGGATATCTGAATGAGTGAGAGAAAGGCATATACTAGTTATGTAACTGTGGAATGAACGGAGCAGAGTGGTTTTACCACGCTTTTAGCAATAGTTCGCAACAACAACAAAACCCTTTTCCGTATCCATCAGAAATCACGGCGGACGGCAGTTTTGGATGGGCATTGTAAGCTATCGAACCAGCGGTCTAACACCTATACCGTTAGGCTAAATTTAGCCACGAGGGAAAGTGTCGTTAAAATCATCTCTAACCAGGCAATTGCCAAAATATTGCTGAAAGTGATGTAACACAGTACTGACTCATTATTTGTGAAACTGTAATCCTGCCCAGTCAACTACATATTGTCAGAATCCCCTTTTGACTGATTCTCTCCCAATGTTGTCTAAATACATCGTCATTAGTCTTGACCTTGAATGTCAGTCTGGCATTTCCGTTCCAATTGCCATTTATGGCCGATACACGTGTCGAGCAGGCCCTTTCTGTTCCAGAAACACACACTGCGAAGGCAAAATCGAATTTTTTTCACAATGTTGCTGATAGTATTGTAAAGCAATATTAACTCAGAATAGCCCTTACCAACATTATACATCATACTAGCACAAAACAGAATTGTATTTGTATTTCTGTTCGGGATATATACTGAACAGCAAAAGAAACGCCGTTTTCGAAAAAATGAAACACTTGACATAAAGCCAGAATTGCGTTTCTTTTCTGTTCAGTGTATGATACATTGTTGAGTGAATGAGTGTGGTTTAGCTGTGCCATGAACCGGTGTTATGTTTAGGACGGGCGTGATGTTGGAGGAAAACTTGTAGAGTCACATACCTTAAAATCCAAAACGACTGATATGAAACTGACCCAAGAACATAATCGGGACGAAAACACATGGATATCAGAATAACAAGCGTGAGATGTCACTTGAGAATTGTCGTGTTGTAATATATGTCAAGATGACCTAAATATTGCTTGCGGTCACCTACGATATCTGCCAGATTGACCAGCAATGATGGACATGACAGGCTGACCACAGCTGAAGTGGGATCATGCCGCAGCGCCTCCAGGGTACGACTTTAGAGTCGTGCGGCCAACCCACAACTGAAACAAAATCTCGAAACTTGTCTCTCGTCAGCCCTTAGTGTTAACCAGTGGTAAACCAGCAATGCATTTTCATTTTTTGAAGATGTAGAATTCTTCCCATAAGTGAGTGCTGATCCTTTTCCTCACAAGTGAGTGCTGATCCTTTTCCTCACAAGTGAGTGCTGATCCTTTTCCTCACAAGTGAGTGCTGATCCTTTTCCTCACAAGTGAGTGCTGATCCTTTCAAGTCGTCACAGACCATTTCCTGGCTTGGATCATGTTACTACGCTTCATAAGCGGCACCTATGCCGGGAACAAAAGACCGATCTTCAGATGATACAAATATCCCCCTCCCTCTTATCATAACATCACTTGACTGAAAACAGTTGCCAAAACACCGCAATGTTGAGGTCCCAAACACTACCGTGACTCCGGAATCAAAACATTGCCATGGAATTAGCATTTATATATAATTCCATTGAAGCCAATCAGTGGTTGTACACTTTCTTTACTGGATACTATTCATCACATTCAAGTATTAATAAAAACTCTCAAAAAAATGCAAAGGATTTTACTGTAACATTCATACAGGACTAGATATCTATATGCCCGGGGTGGTGTCTGTTATAGATACTCAAACATGTTTGACTCACACAGAACAATAGTATGTATTTACGATAATTCTTAGTTACTCAAACATATTCGTAAACCTTGCATCGAGAGTAAAGGAGAGTATGGGAGAACATATCAATCTCAGAAATAATTACATCATTTTTTGGGATTGACATGTACTCCCAAAGTCTCGTTTTCTGTCGATGTGTTGCCCGTATGTTGACTCGCACCTTCCCAACACCTGGCCTTTGGCGTAGACAGGAACGCACCTCCCGTGGACAAAATGTGTTATCCCTCTTTATATCCTCCCGCCAGAGGGCGCTCTTACCATTCTCAAGTACCTTGGCACCATCGGCAACTTCCAGATTTCTACCCTGGGGGAGTTTTGGAAGAATATGGATTTTTTTCTCACAACGAAGCCCACGAACTTGCTGCGGTTGACTAATCATGCCCCACTGGCGACTGTCTGCAGGCACTATTGAGTAAGAACCAACTTCACACCAATGGGAGTGTGTGGAAGCCATGCAACACGTGCAGCACAGGTCGGAGGTCAGTTTGGAAAGGGGTAAAAGAGGAAATATGTTGGAACTGAGTTGAATAAAAGTATCGGCTTTGTCCTACGTTTGTTTTGAATAAAAATGATGTAATTAAAGATATAGCAATAAGGGCCGAACTATTAAAGATATTTGCTATATTCTTGGATGTTTTACGTGTAAATCGTTATGTGGCTTCTATATATTACCGACGCAATGAAAAATGTGAACTCAGTTCAGGGTATAATGTATGCTGCTGAATTAGCAGTTCGGGATAAGAACTTAAAGTGTGTTTCCTTTCTCATATACATTATACCCAAAATATCTATATCGAGTCTAACGTCTTACAATTTTTCATTATGACACCGTAGCTGGGAAATAAAATATACGTAGTGGCCCTATGTTTCTCTCCAGTCAGTTACGTGATGGTAGAATCAAATAGCGTCAATTTGCTGCTGCTGCTGTATAAAGAAATCCTCATTGGTCTTCCGCTTCCCTCTCATCCCTACAAATCGACGCTAACATATTCCCCTTTACCTTATTAGATGATACTGATCCAGAAAACACATTGCCAATATAGTATCTTATGTTTATATTTGGCATGTTGGCGTTTGTGATCGCGAGTTTTGACCGATGTAGAACGCAAACATGGACAAATAACATGGTAAATCCGTTAACTTAAAAAAGCTGTGTTGAGAACTTTACATAGAATTATTGAGAACCTGACTGACTGACCTCCTAGATTTAATTATTTCGCATGTTACTTCACAGAAAAAGCAGTGCTTTTCATATTTCCTCTATAAACAAACAGACAGTATTGTTAAGCTGAAACTATAGAACTGCATTTATTAGGGCGTTTCTTTATGGCTTAAACAAGAGGGAGACTTACAGGCCTAAAGTAAATATTTCATGTTTTGCTTTTGTGTACTTTTACCTTAAACCCCCCACTTTTCGAGAAAAAAATATTTTTCCCCTCAAGTAATCTTCAAAAGTTGTAAAATAAAATGTTTTAGGGTTTCTTTCTTTTTAAATGTGGAAAATCTCTCATTTCGCTGGCATTCTCTGTTCACGATAATGTTGACAGTGAAACATCCCAGCCTTTTGTTTCAGCAATACAGACATCCGTAATTACATCAGCCTGGAAGCCCTATTTGATTGGTTTTCTTGGACCCCTTACGTTTGTTCGCATAGGGTCAAGGAGGAGCTATCCTGGCACTTGAGGTGCTGCCACCTACCGGACACAATCCTGCCCACGAGAGAGAAGAAACCAGGCAAATCCAGTATTGCCACGTTCAGAATGACCGAGATTAGGGAGACAGGATCCGGGCAAAGCATATGAAGTATTAAAGAGATGTTGATGTTTTCTGTCACAATATTTAGTAGTCCAGCAATCCTTACACGAGTACCCAGAAGAAGTTTATCGGTTTTATGTGTCCTGTTGAGACTCTTGACGTCAGTAACGGGATGGGGCTAGCTCATGGGACAAAGCGTTTAGCAGACAATTATATTGTTTCATGCCTGTTTTATGTATTTCAGTGGTATGTAGTTCAGAAGCCTAAGCTGGTGCTGTAGCTAATGAGTTCGAATCCCTAGTTCCTTGGTCATGTGGGCGTGATCTAGGTTTCACAATGTGTACGATATGTTTTACCACCGGGTAAGTGAAACACTGTGATATTACTTTAAATGCTGCTCTAGGCACTGTTAAACTAGCTCTGCAGTACTTCTATGTACTAAGGTGATGCTATTAAACATTCTTTAATCTGTCGCAGGAGATATGCGGCAAAACAGATTCCACACTACGTAAGAAGCATTGTATATGATAATAACACAAATGAACAACACCACTTCATTACTGACACAGACGCAATGTGTTGGCAGATAGATGTGTCCTGTTTTGACATCAACACCGGGTTCTCGCCCAAATATGTATCTATAGGCAGTTGAGTACATATGAGTGAGCGATAGTAGTTTACGCCCAAATCAAAAACAGTCCACTTAAATGTATCCAAAGCGATTCAGTCTTGATAGTATTAACAAGAATGCTCGGTCTCGGGAACGATGCCACGTATTTTTCCAGTCGATAGACGTTTAGACGTTATGAATCGTTTTGGGTCTTTTTGTGCACAATTATCTGGTTATTTATTTTTTTATGGCCGGCATTTTCTAGATGACTATGTTTTGTTTTTCACAAACAGACAGATCAGTCCTCCACTACATCTTTGGAAACATTACAAGACGTCGATAAGAGCATAGGTACCATTGACACCAACTTTCCATACTAATGTTACACTGTCACACATTGTCACATATCGTCTCACATTGTCCCTGGTGTCAACACATATACACCACAAAGTGGTGACGTCACACAGGGAATAAAGAGTCGAGTTGAGTAAAAAAGGCTAGTGATGTGTGTTCATGCCAAAACGAGGCTCTGATTTCACTGTCCGCCTTCTTGAATCTTTCATCCCTACAATAGGCCCTCTTACAAACAAATTAAACACTTCCCGATCAAATAAAGTCACATTACTGTACGCTCGCAGTACATATAACGTTTGTGTGAGACTAGGGTGTTACAATAACGACCCTGTTACAACGTCTTCGTTTAAAAACTTTGGGTGTGGTTTCATGGCGACCTTCGGGTAGTGTTTCCGTCTGATTTGACGTCAGCATTTTTGCGCGCCTCATAGGACCGAGATTTCGTTAGGGTTGGTAAATTTCACCTCGAAATGAAATTCGCTTTGTACTTTCTCCGAAATGAAGTTTCTAACCATGGGTACTCACAAACCATTCTTGACGAGAGTTGACACTTCATCAATTCTGCGTGTTACTACAGCAGTGAGAGATACTGGTGTGTTTGAGGACATAGTGACATTCCTGCTGAATGTGAACTTTTTTCTCACTTTCACTGAAGATAACATATATTTGTTTTAGACCAGCCTCCTTTTTATTAACAAACTGGGTGCACCTTTGTAGTGAAATAAACCTAAAAGCCCATATTTTTCTGAATCCAAAATTGTCAGGTTTAAATGTAGAATTTCAAGGAAGGTTGATTCACACAATGTCTGTGTAATAATGTCTACATATTTTCCGTTATTAACACACACACACACACACACACACACACACACACACGTAGAAACGAAAGACGCCTTTGAACTCAACTTTTTGTTTTAGACACATGAACATATTATATTTATATACACATCATATTCCTGTATTGAGATGTATTAAATTCGTTTACACGTGTCCAATTCAAATGTTATCAATGACTGATCTCCGATAAATCGAAACGAATGTGTCGATTTTCAGGATGTACCAAACATGCAAAATATTCCTGATAAGTGAAATGCAACATTCAAATACAACTATATAGTGTATGTAGAGAGTAATCTTGTCATATTTTGAACACAGCCTATCACATGTTTTTTCCCGGACCAACAATTTGATGCTCAAAAGATTTGATGTTGAGAATTTTTAAACTGAAAATTGTTGTCGAATTATCTCCCTGCAAAGTAGATTTTCAGGCAGAATGCTGTTTTAAACAATCGAGTTTTAGAGACAATAAGTATTCAACAACCCACAACTTTGTCTGGGTTTTATATAAAGAATGAACTCTGATTCAGGTGCGAATGCCAAGATAACACAAGACACCGAGTTGGAACAAATAGGTGCAGCTTTATTACGAACTTTATGAGTCACGCCTAAACACTAAACACTACCTGACAGGATGTCCGGCTCAACATTACAAAACAGAGGCACCAATGCTGTTTCTTGCATCTGAGAGTTGTACACATCAGAAACAAAACAAAACAAAACAAAACAAAGAAACACTGAGAGGGCTGGAAAAAAATAAATAGCCCAGTGAAACATCAGTTACGTACAAGTATTCCTTTCTTCGTCTATTGGAGTGAGTATAGTTTTACGTTGCACTCGGCACTCGCTATTCCAGCTATATGGCGCCAGGGTCTACTGAAAATAAAATAATAATTTATTACCAATTTCTCACCTTTATTAATTACATATTAAGTACTTACATGGACTGCGAATGTTTCTCGGAAATCAAAACATGTCACATCCTAAACGGCTGCAACTCAGAGTTAGTATTCCGTGGCGTATCTCTGGCACACAACATTCGGGCATTCAACATATACAGACTATAAAAAACATGTTTCCTTGGCACCGATATAAGATTTTTTTCGCTATTATGAACACCCGGACCAAAACAGCATACACTAGTGTTTTTAGGTGGTAGCCAATTTGAAACTAAAATTATTTTATTTATGCTAATTTGTTTGGCGGGGAGGTCATAGGCAATCTAACAACAGGCGCCTGTTCTCCGAGTAAACATAGTAACATTTTTGTTATATGCAGTTTTAAGAGTGTATACATTCTTCTGCAATTTTATTGCTTTTTTTATACGATTCCGTATTTTAAAATACTACCGTTACATTTTTTCATATGCACGTGTCTCTTCACCGCCCATACCACTGTTTGTTAAGCTTGACTTATAAATATTCCGACAAATCCGAAGTAAAACAAATGTTTACTGTAAAAAAAATAGTTCAATATATTATTTCATTTGTTCAGTTCTCAGAAATGAATTTAGTTATTGGAAAAAATAACGCATTAAATGAACATTGCTGTTAGTTGCAGCGCATTCCATGTTGTGAAAGTGTCAGAGTGACCTTTGTCGAAATGACTGTACTCATCATTAGACCATGATTGAAGATCTAATTTTGTTTCATTGACTTCAAGTATCTATCCTAGCTGACGGTGTAAGATGCAAAGAATGGTCCGCTCCCAGGGGGATCGGTTTAACCCCTCACTTCACCCTCAAGTACCCACACCTGGGAGTATTGGGGGTAGTCCTTGCGTCACTGGGGTGCTTCAGCTATGACAGAGCTGTTTCATTTTCTCGCTTACTCAATAGCCCAGAGCAAAAAACAAAACAAGTCCTCGTCGCTTGTTTTCATCGCTCAAAGCAAGGCCCGGATGAAGCTAGTGGCCACCTGCACCCGGCAGGGCTCAAACCCGACCTCTGCTAATTAGCTGAGACCCTCTCGTGTGATCCTGGTAGGGGGCCGGGGAAGTGGGAAGTAAAAATTGAGCTGCTTGTGCTTTTCTGTTTGATTTTGGTTCATTAAAATGAATTAATCATGATTAATTAAAAAAATTGTTTCGACTTTTTTTATTTGTTAGATTTTTCAGAGGAATATGTTGCATTAAACGTTGATTGATATGTTATACATTTATCATAAACTATAGTACCACTCTGTAGTGAGTGGCATTAATTGTTTGGTCCGGATCTGATAAGCTTGTCACCATGAACAATGATGTACCCTATCGGTACAAATACATTTTGAATCAAAATAACGTATTAGCATTCTAAATTCATATTCAGGGTGATTGTATGGTTACATATCCACGATAAGGATGAGGCTACTGTTGGTATTTATTGTCATGATATTTTTGTTGGTATTTATTGTCACGGTATTTATGTTGGTAATTATTGTCACGGTATGTATGTAGGAGTTCATTGTCCTACATACATTACACACACACATGCACATATACACACACATATATATATGTATGTATGTGTGTGTGTGTGCGTGTGCGTGTGCGTGTGCGTGTGTATATGCGTGTGTGTGTGTACCAATGTGTATACCAATATATATATGTTTATGTATACCAACACATATACCGTGACATAGCGATATAAATACCAATATATATATCTCTGTGTGTGTGTGTGTGTGTGTGTGTGTGTGTGTGTGTGTGTGTGTGTGTGTGTGTGTGTGTGTGTGTGTGTGTGTGTGTGTGTGTGTGTGTGTGTGTGTGTGTGTGTGTGTGTGTGTGTGTGTGTCACAGAATATGTATTGGTATCATTGCCACAGCATATATGTTTGTGTTTATTGCCATGATATATATGCCACGGCATATTTGCTGCTATTTATTATGACAATGTGTTTGTGGGTATATTTTGTTGCAATATGAAGATTGGCATATCATCTCAATACATATGGATATTATGTTACAGTATGAATATATATTTTAATGTTTAGTGTTACTAAAATGATATGGACATTTATTATCACAGTATGTAAGCAGGTACATGTTTTTGAAATGTGTACTTGGGTATTCATTGTCACAATATCCGATTGAATATTTATTGTTTCAATAAGCATATAGAAATTCATTGTCACCGTATGAAAGTGGATATTGATTGTCACAATATGCATGTAGATATTCTTTATCACAATATGCATGAAGATATTCATTGTCACAATATGCATGTAGATATTCATTGTCAGAATTTTGTTCAAACCTAAACTGACTTAGTTTAACAATTTTATATAGTGAAATCTGCTTGCACGCCATCCGGTAATCTCGTTTACTTACACCCAGAATTATTTGTATATATTCATATGCAAAGTGTTTTAAAGGGCGGAGGGAGAGGGGGGGGGGAGCCTAAGAACAACGACTCGCTGTTCTGCACATAGCCAAGATGAAACGTCCGGATTAACAAGGTTTCTTTATTCAGTCATAACTATGTTTCACGGGAATATATGGCTGTTTTTACTCAATTATACTTTCTTGTGCTGTAAATATTTGAACGTAGTAGACATTTACATTTATAGCTGTAAAATACTTCATCTCGTCTTATGTAATACCAGTTGGTGGCTATCTGCTTATAGGTATCTTAACATATCGTCCATTACTTGATGCTCCACGTCTCTCACATTTGCTCGATGTCCCCAATTATAATTTATAGGTTTGGTTGCAATCAACACGATTGAGTGGAGGGTAACAACGGGTTATCCAACTACTTGACATTAGAATAAATATACACATGTAATAAGAAACATTGAAGTACTATGTTCAATAAAACTTCAAGACACATTAAAATGCCATGTTGGAATCACTCCTACTGGGTAGGAAAACAGTTTACCGAAGTGAGACTGATTGGAGAGTTAGGAAATACAGAAATCATTTGTTAAAAATGTATCAACATTATCTACAATTATTTTTTAACAATAAGTTCTAGACATGTTAGGTTGGAAGACGATCGTGTACAGAGTTTTACCAACAAAAGGCTCTGGTGTTGTGAAGCAGTATTGGGGTGAACGTTCCGTTATGACTACATTATTCGTTCGCTCAGAACACGGCCTTGTCGCAGCGATTGCGAAGGTCGATGCCGACGCTCCAATAGCCCCCGGCACTGGCAGCGCCGTCATTGATGTATTTGTGCACGTCTTTGTGCAACATCACCCACAATAGGCGATTTCACTAATGAGCCAAAATGTGCACCGATCATGGCAATTCGCTGAGGCTTTATAAAAACGGATGCAAAGTGATAATAAAGTAACAACACTTCGTTTTGATGAGGATATGCATTGGTGCTAACATTGTGAGGTCGTTTCCCCTTGGATCAGACATGAATAATCAACGTTAGGAAGTTCCCCCGTTTGTTAGGCTAAATGAAATTTACTAACTATAAGACATGTTTATACTAGATGTCATTTACCGTTAGGATATGGGTGATATTGAATTTATGGTAACATTTAGTGCAATCTTGTCCGAAATGACCTTGAAATTGTATTATAAAGCCATCTTTGATGTCCCCATTTGACGTGTGTTAACGTCACTTTGACTTGCTTGTGTCTGGAATTGAGTTTGGGTTTTCTTCTAATGAACACCAGCGTTTGTGTGTTCATTTCAGATGCGATGCAGCGACTCTCAACCCCGGTTAATACGGACGGGGAATCCGCTCAAATAACAAACATTCCACTTATAGATACGGAATATAAAATTATGAGGTTTAACTTCAATACATAATGTATTTGTAATAATGTAATGGAAAAACGAGATTTCACAACAGTACAAAATATGTTATGCCTGGATAAGCGAAGTTTCATTTCATCCTAGATAGTGGTACACGTTTTCCGTCTGAACAAACGAGGTTTCACAACAACAATACAGAAATCGGTAAATGTGCTATATTATGCGTATGGTTATGACACAACTGCCCACTTCGTGACATATTGGTCTTTGTTTGTGATATTTTTAGGATATAATGGGATCACTAGGATGAACTGTAACAAGCTGCCCGTGGCGACATGCAACCTCTACAGTTAGAAGCCTTTGATCTGGAGGACAGCTGTGTTTTGTATATATTTTGTTATGCTGTACACACTTGGGGGAGATATATTTTGTTATGCTGTACACACTGGGGGGAGATATATTTTGTTATGCTGTACACACTTGGGGGAGATATATTTTGTTATGCTGTACACACTGGGGGGAGATATATTTTGTTATGCTGTACACACTTGGGGGAGATATATTTTGTTATGCTGTACACACTGGGGGGAGATATATTTTGTTATGCTGTACACACTTGGGGGAGATATATTTTGTTATGCTGTACACACTGGGGGGGGGGTATATTTTGTTATGCTGTACACACTTGGGGGAGATATATTTTGTTATGCTGTACACACTTGGGGGAGATATATTTTGTTATGCTGTACACACTGGGGGGAGATATATTTTGTTATGCTGTACACACTTGGGGGAGATATATTTTGTTATGCTGTACACACTTGGGGGAGATATATTTTGTTATGCTGTACACAGTGGGGGGAGATATATTTTGTTATGCTGTACACACTGGGGGGGAGATATATTTTGTTATGCTGTACACACTTGGGGGAGATATATTTTGTTATGCTGTACACACTGGGGGGAGATATATTTTGTTATGCTGTACACACTGGGGGGAGATATATTTTGTTATGCTGTACACACTGGGGGGGGAGATATATTTTGTTATGCTGTACACACTTGGGGGAGATATATTTTGTTATGCTGTACACACTTGGGGGAGATATATTTT
Organism: Haliotis asinina; assembly: GCF_037392515.1. NCBI lineage: Eukaryota > Metazoa > Mollusca > Gastropoda > Lepetellida > Haliotidae > Haliotis > Haliotis asinina. The sequence goes on along the minus strand of NC_090287.1, from coordinate 5,649,317 downwards.
GTTATGCTGTACACACTGGGGGGAGATATATTTTGTTATGCTGCACACACTTGGGGGAGATATATTTTGTTATGCTGTACACACTTGGGGGAGATATATTTTGTTATGCTGTACACACTTGGGGAAGATATATTTTGTTATGCTGTACACACTGGGGGGGGGAGATATATTTTGTTATGCTGTACACACTTGGGGGGAGATATATTTTGTTATGCTGTACACACTTGGGGGAGATATATTTTGTTATGCTGTACACACTGGGGGAGATATATTTTGTTATGCTGTACACAGTGGGGGGGATATATTTTGTTATGCTGTACACACTTGGGGGGAGATATATTTTGTTGTGCTGTACACACTTGGGGGAGATATATTTTGTTATGCTGTACACACTGGGGGGGGGGATATATTTTGTTATGCTGTACACACTGGGGGTGGGGGGGGGGGAGATATATTTGGAAAATGGCAGCTCTCTGGACACATCATGTTTTCCCACGTATTAATCGTTCGATTTTTGCTGTGATTTTCCGTTTGCCGAATTAAAGTCGAAATTCAAAAGTGAATCACTTCAGATGGATATCGTGTTCAATTAACTCCAATACTTTCTTTGATGAAATTTCAGCCCTTTTAAAATGTAACTTGAATCAGTCATCGTCAACTGCGCTTATCGGCAAATTGTAACCTTTGACAGCAGCCCTGGTTTGATTTCTGATTAGTTCTGAACAAGAATTGCTGCAATTTTATCAATCGACGAAGTGTCATGGCACAAAGAGACAGTCTTAATAAAGAGTTATTTTTCTTGTAAACTTCTTCGAGCCAGCGTTCACATAAAAAACGGCTTTTTCCAGGTTTAGTTCTTTGTTGGCAGTTGGTTAGAATCTGTCAGTGTCCGGAGCTATATATCGACTCCTCATCACAGCCGGAGAAGAGCGACACCTCATTAAACTCGAGTAGGCAGTGTTCAAAGAGGGGCCTCCCATTGGCAAAGACTTCTGACTGGCATGTGAAATAACACTAACATCATAACTTAATGAGACGGAGCTGAGGTTCCCGTTTCGTGCAAATAACGAGTGGAGTTTAGAAAGCCCCTTTTGATCTACACCAGACTGGTGTTGAGGATATCTGTCTCCGTCTCTAACAAGTTCCATCTTCCGAATCCAGTTGGATACTCAGACCTGTTTTCCTAGGGTAATGGAATCTAAACACGAGTCCATTCCAGATTCCCTGTTTATACTTGTGAGACTCAATTAACACACTTTTGGGGACCTTCTTGGAAACCAATTAAAACGGCTTACCATCAAAGCCCAAACCAATGCCATGACAGTATCGAACTGATTTTGAGGCCTAGTTGAAGATGTTAATGTCAGCGGACAAAATACAAATACCAACAGTAACATTTACCGCATTGATGTTCGCTCACAAGCAATAATTAGTAGTTGCTAGTATACAAGGCAAACACCGTGTGGGCCCAGCAGCATGTGGACAGCGCAAGCTGCACGTGCTGCCTGACTAGAGCTGGGTGCCAAAGTAATTAGAAAGGTGTCTTATCGATCGGAACTGGACTGGTGATTTGCTTCAATTGTAGCGTTTAAAAATATCGTAATTCTTGTAATTTCTTGTCGATAGAAGAGAGAGGAAAATCTGTCTGGGAATCGAACCATGCCACCGTGGGTAAATAAGGTCCGAAAGTTTCGATCCCTTTGGCAAAGGACCCAATCAATGACAGGAGCGGTGGGATTTCCTGCACTTCTGTATGGATATTCGACGAGGCCGGGGCGATCCTCATCCATTGGGGCAGTGTCTAATGAGTTTGTCCTTAATCCCATCACTCGCCATTGCCGAAATTTGGGTTAGTTTCCTTTCCCGGCGCCTGGTTACTATGCCATCAGAAATGGCCATTATGCAATATACATTATTTAAGCCAAGAGAACTTGATTTCTTAAAGGGCAATTTCAAAAATCTATCAATGTCTTGCCTCCGCTGAAAACACTCTTGGGTGCGAATTTCCTTTTCGGAAGAAGCCAGTGAATTCTCTTTTATTGTGTCGCTAAATCACTCCTGATCGAGCGGGGGCCACCACAAGACACGTCTTCAATTATTGGTCGGTCTTGCACGCACTGTGACGTCATTGCGGAGCACGTGCTCTGGGAGACCAGGAATCGTCAACTGGACCCCACGGCATCGGAGATTATCGCACAGAGAGTATATTTCATTACCCTGGAAAAATACACTTCATGGCTACTTTGAGATGAAATGAGGAAGTTCATCGCGGAGATAATAGAACACTCTAACTAGCAAGCGGACAAGCCTCAAGTAGTCGGACTATTTTCAGGTTAAATGTGGCCAATTCCAGAAAGCGATTTCACTGCTTCATATCCGCTCGTTTCCAATGAGTCAACAAAGACGGCGAAGAAATATCAAATTCATGATAATCATTCCTTTAGGAAACTAATAGAAGCGATGTGTGCTAGGCGAGGCTTGGCCCTGGGGGTGGGGCTATGTTCCAATCGATGCTTGCCCGGGGGTGATTTGTCCAGAGCTTGCTACTAACATCAATCGGGAAATCGGAGAGGGGAGTGAGGCGACTCTGGTGACTCTCCAAGTCGCTACATTAATTTTAAGAGCGCTTAGATGCGTGTGTAGGGCCGTTTCGAGGTGGAGCCACCGATCTGTTCACACTAGAGTGAGACGCTGTTCAAATTAAAACACAAACCAAACGGCTCTTACTTACGGTTCGACAAGTTGAGATAAACGGTCTGCGAGCACTTCCCAGGCTACTGTGCCACCAAACGCGAGAGGTAATCAGGGTTGAACTGAGATATTGAAAGTAAGCGAGCTGGCTTGACGAGTCTTGTAGACGATAGGAAATGAAATTCCTCGCCTTCAGCATGCTGCTTATTGACTGAATATCTACACCATACACGTCGGAGAATGCATCCTGGCGTCCATATAGCTTCGCTCTAAGGAATACATTTAGGCTGTTTTATTTGTATTTAAGACGTTGCTAAAACTGAACAGAGAAATCATTTTAAAGGAACATCCAAACCCCAGGATTAATAGTTTAAAAAATGTGAATATTTCATGTATAGTTATATTTTTTAATGACTTACAAATTACAATATTATTTTTACAAAAAAAGATTTCAAGGTTTTGTACAAACGTACGAAACAAATGAACAAATATTGGGTAGTTGCTTAACTGTTCTTTCAGACCATGTAAAAACCCCTTGTGCTTCTTTTTTCGCCACTCTTGAATTTTGTAAAATAGAAAATATTCATTTCAGCACACCTTTGAAATATTATGAAATTGTATGCATTCTTAAGAACAATATTTTAAATATAATGAAATCATTTTTCTGTACAGGATAATAATACGTGAAGAACAACTTTAACGCCCATGAAATCTTTTTTTGAAGTGCATGTAACTGGATGAATATGGAAGGAAACATTTAATATAACCCCGTCCAAATCTTTATCGTGCGTCCCCCTCATCAGTTCTTAGTCCAGTCATCACGGAAGTCAGCATCATGTATTTCGGCTCTCACATCGATGTCATGCACAAGGAAAGGGTATACGACGATTTAATCCATCAGTGCAGATTCTGTGACGATTTAATACATCAGCGAGTCAGATTCTGTGACTTATGCAAATACAAATATCCCAGATTCATAATTCTGACGGGCAGGTCCTATTTCTACACACTCATACAAAAGATACTTTTAAAATGTAAATCTAGAGATGTTCATTAATAAATAACATAGGCGCCTGTTGTCCGAGAAATGGTTTCAAAATATGAAAACGCATACCAATCGGATGAAATGAGGTATTTTTTACCTATCGTTTATCGCTATTGTATATTTATATAGGGCCGTGGATTTGTGATACAATAAACAATACAATGGGATATTGATTTTCTCTACAAATATCCTTGCGGGTGTTTCAGTCTGTGTCAGGGATGTACATGTACTTGGCTACTACTGACTTTCGTGAGGTGTATAATGTGAGGTGTATAAGTATAATGTGTTTGTAAAAAATTGTAATATATCAGAACGTTTAACCTGCCCAAATTTGATTTTTTTCGATTAAAATCAATGTGTGTAAATTAGATTGATATGCTTAAAATATCGTACCAATACGTCAACTGTGTAGATGTTGTAACAGTACGGGTAAAGTACGTATTGCATGTGTGTGTGTGCGTGAGAGAGAGAGAGAGAGAGAGAGAGAGAGAGAGAGAGTGTGTGTGTGTGTGAGTGAGTGAGTGAGACAGAGGGATGGTAGGTGGGGGGGGGGGGGGCTGGGAGCGGGCAAGGTGGAAGGCAAGAGTAGTCTAGCTAGTGTCTAACGTACTGACTTATCAAGGCAAACCATGTTCGATTCCCAGCGAACGTTTCACGGTGATACTCGATGTGCTGCGAGAAATCAAAGTTACCTATCAAAACGTCCCTGCATTATCAGGCACAGACGTCCGCCATATCTACACGTCAGTGCATCTGATGGTACAGCGCTCAGAGTTCAATATCTTTGTTTTGCGGAGTTTGAACGTTATGAATACCCTGCAATATAATGGAGGTATGGATGTTATCGTGAAATGTCATAAAACCATTTAAGACCAGAGAATTGCTTTATCGCCGACATAAATCTGCTCAGCCTGTTTTAGCTAACACAGGCAACTTAGTGGTTACAGCGTCCCAATCCAACAGCAGCCATCACCATCGTTGATGTCTGCACACCACGTTGGGGCAGGTCATGTAATTAAGGGGCTCCATGATTACATATGCATGTACATATTACCGGTGTGAACGTGTTGTAACTGCATATATCCTTCCAGTCGGGATCCAGGATAATTACAGCTGTAAACCTCGGCTTCCAGTCACTATCAGATCTACAAAGCACAGTCACCATCAGATCTGCAAGGTATAGTCGCCATCAGATATACAATATACAGGCACCATCAGATATACAATGTACAGGCACCACCAGATCTACAATGTACAGGCACCATCAGATCTACAATGTACAGTCACCACTAGGCACCACCAGATCTACAATGTACAGGCTTTATCAGATTTACAATGTAAAGTGACCATCAGATCTAAGACGTATAGCCATCGCCGGATCTACAGGGTATAGTCACCATCTGATCTAATGGTATAGTCACCGTCTGATCTAATGGTATAGTCACCGTCTGATCTACAGCGTATTGTCACAATCAGTCATAAAATGTACAGTTACCATCAGATCTAAAGGGCTTAGTAACCATCAGATCTACAGGGTATAGACGCCATCAGATCTACAGGGTATAGACGCCATCAGATCTACAGGGTATAGACGCCATCAGATCTACAGGGTATAGACGTCATCAGATCTACAGCGTATAGACGCCATCAGATCTACAGGGTATAGACGCCATCAGATCTACAGGGTATAGACTCCATCAGATCTACAGGATATAGCCACTATCAGATTTAACGGGTATAGAAGCCACCAGATGCACATGGTACGTTCACCATATCATACCAGAAGGGCAATCACCGTGAGATCCACGTGTTACAAGCACCATCAGATCCACAAAGTATACTCGCCGTCAGATCCACAAGGAACAGCCGCCACATGATCTCCTGGCCTTATCGACCTGACAAACAACTCATCAGAAGGGTGATCGATGCTGGCGTTAAGACAATGGCATCATCCTGGTGGGAGCAAGCCCACGTATTTGCTCTGCATGATCCCAACACTAGAGCCACGGCCAGGCGAATACGATATGTTTAGTAGCAAGGGCTGATTATCAAATTATTATGTTTGCCGACACATGATATTCAATAAGTGTCAGTGACGATGAATACGGCTCATGTTGAAGATGCACTGAGTATGTTCGGGTGGACGGATGAATTGGCTAAGACGGGTGGATGGTACTTGTCATGTTTGGGAATAGTTTGAAACGATGGCGGGTATACCAGTTCACAAGACTGTACACCATGACTGTGTATTTGCTCACTGCTGTCATTGATTATGGGATTATGGCATGTCACAGGTTAAGACTCCTAATCAGTCAGGCGTATCTTTAATCTTTATGGCTTGATCTGTGATTGGTGTCTTTTGGAAACAAAAACATTTTCTTCTATTTTCTTTCTCTGATCATGAGATAAATGGCAGGGTCATGATCTTATTGTAAATGTTCGTCTTTGTCATGTGTCTCGCAAACATATATTTTCTTTTTTCGCATGTCGTATAATCAAAAGTGATTACAATCGATGATCATGTTTATAATGTCGATGACTATTTGAGATAAAACGGGAGAAACCCGCTATTTGAAATACACTGTCTCTGTGCCATTTACATCTTTTCATTTTCGATCTTGCAATCCACACATACAGACACGACACGCTGTACAAACGTAAAATGCCAGTTTTAAGCCAATTCTAGATTTCACAAATTATAATGTTATATTTTGTGCGGGGATGAAATGTTCAGTCTCTGTACAGTGAAATGGTTACGTTTCTGTTCTCCGAGGTAAAATAACCATGTCAAATGAAATTAACAAGCAACGCTTCAAGCATGTTTCATCAATTCCTCTGATCATCAAACAGAATATGGTTCGCGGCGCTGTAAATTTAATTAAGAATGAAAGAGAAAATAACTTGTTTCCACTTTATTATCTGTTTAGAATTATGCGTGTCGCATTCTTAAGAGTAGTTGTATCTAGATTAACCTATAGTACACAAAATAAATATGATCTTTCAATAAAATGTAAAATTTCAGTTGTGTAATAGGGCAAATCAGAATAATTTCCTGTAAATTCTATTGTCTTTTTGTTCCAGATATGATCGTACATTACAGCGAATATCGCACCAGTTCTACAAGGTCCATTCGGGTTAGACAACAAGTGGTTGGTGTTATGAACCCACACTCTGACGGGAACCACGCGATCCACATCATAAAGTACTAAGAGCTTATCTGCTAAAGCTATCCCGCTTTGTCTTTCAAAAAGACATTTGGATCAGTTGTCAAACATACTTGCATACCAATCAAACGTTTAGACTCATTTAAAGCACTCTCCATATGCTATGTACATATACAAATAATTGTATGTGGTTACACCAAAGATGAATTTCTCCACTAACTTGGAGGAAACAACTGCAAACCATCTGCTAGTAAATAACACGGTGATCATGTCATCGAATTGCTGAAAAGCATGTGCATATGTCGTACATGTGAAACGCTGCGTTTTGATGCAAAGTTATTTTAAGAATTCGACAGTTTGCGTTTCATCATTTATTGAACAAATGACGACTTGTCAACGTTCCGACTTTGTTTCATAATACATCAGTTGAAACAGTACCTCTAAACAGTGTTGAGTATTTTGCAAAATATAGTTTAGAACAGTTGAGTGCAGTAACGAACGAGTCTAAACTTTTGATGGGTAGAATATATTGCTCAGGGATGCACCTGGAACAAATGAAAGAGCGAAACCTAAATGAACGACAGTCATATATATAAATATTACACAATCGGTTGGGGTATGTAAGTGAAAGAAGACGGGTAACGAGCGATGGTTGATGTATGCTGATGGTAACAACAGGGAAAACGGGTACATACTCCAAGATACTCCCATTTGTTCTACTGCTCTAAGTTGCCCTTGCTTCTGAACATGATTATGATTATGTTAAGTATATTATATATTTCGTGCGTAATAGTGGTTTTTCGTTATGATAGTTATAGCGTACAGCTTCTGTTAGACAGTTGGTTTGTGGATGATAATTAATAGATATATAAAAATATACGAAATATAGTGGTAAGTGTTAAATTCAACCTGCCTGCCATGATGTTGGTGCTATTGTTATTTGGGTCGGTCTGTATTATTTAGGTATTCTCATTACGTCTGATAAATAGAGGCGACAGAACTATTTCCGTATTCACAAAATCTTTCCTGAAAGAAGAGAAGCAGATACGTGTAAACATGTCTTTTGAATATTTCTCAAAGAAAGTTAGGAAATACTTTGGTGACAATCTATGGAGAAACTTTATTATCATGTGCTTTAAAACTTCTAAAACTTCTATCAAAAAACTTTATAAATATTTTGTATGCGTATTCCAACCAATTGTTCCTTTGCAGATTTTCTGCTGATTAAAGTTATACTCTAGATATAATCTGCTTTTCTACAGCCTTTGCAGCATCTTTGTGCTGTCCTTTCTGAACTTGAAAGTGTTTGGGTATTACATACAAAGTAAACAGCGAGACCGCTAGTGTGAAGCAACGAATGCCCCCTTAAGATGTGCTTAATTACAAGTCCGCGTTTCAGATTTGTGTGCTAGGATTAACAGTAACAACAAGCATTGAGACAGACAAACACTCGCCCCTACAAGCCCCCGCAATATATTACAACAAACTGACCTGTCAACGACACCAACTCTGACATCGTTATGTGTTATTTCAATGGTAATTGTCACTCACTGAGAAAAAAGTACAAGTATCGTATGAGTTGATTACATAAAATGGCTGCTTTCCTGAACCAAAATACTACTGCAAACACCACAACAAAGCTGCAGTGCGCATGTTTTCACTCTGTCTTCCCTTTCGTTGTATGTGTCAAATGTTGATCTACTTTGACAGACAATTACATGTATATTGTGAGGGCAGTTGACTATATATAAAGCCGTCATTGTAGAAGGATCCGCGATATGGAGCCTCCTTCCACGGCCTGCTGAAGTCCTTAATGGACTCAGCTGACAGTCAATCATTTAGAAATAGGTGTCACAATTTCCAAATCCGATTCCGGGCCTTTGGTTCTTCAAAGAGTACTCACATTATGTTTTTGTGTGGCAATTGTAACGCATAACGAACAGTGAAACAGATTTGTCGCCAGCTTAGCGAGGGTGTCAGATTTCACACCCCACGTGTGAGGGATAGTGAATAAGGGTGGGGAGGGGGTCATGCTCCACTGCCCCCGTGGCCTTAAGCTTTTTGAGCTAGATCCGAAACATGACAAGGTTAATATCTCTAAAATGAGAGGTGGATTGTTTAGATGTTTTGACGTTAATGTCAGTGTTGATAACAGCCATCAACATGATAATGATCACGGTCCGTCAGCCGATCTTGATTTCAAGACCTCGCTGATCACAGGTATTGTTTCTTACGATGACATATTCAGCGCTGAGTTTAGCGATTCGAATGAATCCATACTTGAATGAAGAAAACCTGCAAATGAAACCTAAATTAATATTAAATTACACAGACACAATATAAGCACTTTTAGTGACATGTAGTAATATGTGTCAAATGCGTTCCTCTCAACATAACACATACAACTGAATAAGGTGCCATTTCACTAAAACTTCCAGTAGTGTAAAAGACAAATATTTAGTTCACCATTCAACTCCTCTTGAGCCTTATCGCCAGCTTCGCTGTCGCTCATTTTGATTGACAGGTGTGGGCCGGCCCTCCACCCGTGTCGGCGCCTATGATGTATTGCACCCTTGTCAGTAGAAGCTCTGAATGTGACAGCTTACTTAACTTGGTATCCGTTGCTCAAACAATGCCGAGAAATCAAAACATTTTTCACTTGTCAGATGTTTCAAATTCTCGACGTGCTCCTTTATATGGAAATCAATTATCTCAAAATATACATCTACATCACATTTAAGAAAATTCTGAATCATATCGCAATATGTAAAATCGTCATCCTAAACGATATGGTTTAGTTAGTTTTTAACGATTATTGTCCCTATGTCTATGGTTTGTTTTTCTGAAACGAAAACACACCAAACTATCTCCTCAATGAATCACACTTTAAACAATAAAGACCAGCTGCAGCTTATGATAAAGGAGACCCATAAAAGGACGTTTTCATTCGACTAAAGAGTAAAAATACCTATGCCGGTTAAAAAATGAAATACATAGTTATTCACATAAAAATGAAAAATGTTTAATTGTTGAAATATATTTTCCGGACAATGTACTTAAAACAACTATGTGCTTTGGTGCCCCAGTTTGTAATCAGCAACTGCAGTTTATCTATTACCTTGCATTGTTTCGATTATGGCCGGAATTTATGGCGTATGGCGTTGTTAGCGCAACGTATGCCACATCTGACAGCCACGTTTTAAACACTAAACAGCTAGTCACCTAAATCCCTCACTGTGTGTCCCCTCTACCGACCCTGCTGGGATTTATGGGACTGACGTTGTAATGAGACAGGGCTGACTAGGCCGATTATCGTAAAATGTACACTAGACGGATTTGGGAAAACGCTATGTTCTAAAAAATCGAGTTTTTGAGGTTTAGGTGATGAGGAAAAAACAGCCCCAAAACAGTCCCACTCCCCCAAATCCGTGACAAAAACCAAACTAATCATGAAAACGAACGCGATGAGTTGCTTCTCCTATTTATACTTTGTCACACGGAACATTTGTTTTGTGTATGCGGATGGCTGGGTAAGGCTTCGTGTATATGTATGTGTCTGACACATATTTTTACCATATATGTGTACTGAGATGTACCAAGATGTAATCTCTGTATAATGAACATTTGATTGTAATTTGTACAGCTGCAAAAAGAGAGTTCAGCCATGCAAGTAATCTAAAAATGAACATCCTTCACCAAAAATGTCAACAGTTCAAATCTTATATGATTTTGTTAACAAACACTTCAGGAGTCATGGAAATAAAATCGCAATAAAATAAACATCATTCTTTCTGACAGATGCACGTGCAAATGACTGACACAATTTTGAAACTGTCCTGAAAATGAAACAGATTCATAAATGACATTCAACTGAAACGAACACCTCTCAATGCAACCCAGTTCACAGCATTCAAGTTGTTTCAAGTATCCCTAGTGGCCTAGTCTCCCCTTTTTTGTCGACCCCCCTTCCTTCCTCCCCCTCCAACAGATCTGTGTCCAGACGGTGACACAACATCGCATCAGCTGTTATCGGGAGATGTGATATTTCGCCACAACTCCACGTGTGTTATCCGCCTGTATAAATACCCGTATCAGATAGGCCTGTCTCCCGCCGCACGCTACCCCTATCTCACAACCCCGGTGGGGAAAATCAAATCGAGACATTGTGACCAGTTAAAAACATCGACCTCAGTGATTTAAAGCGATACCGCCACATGATTCAAGTATTTTCGTTTGGTTATAGATCTGTGACGAGAGAACAATTATTGCATATGATCGGCACTGTGACAAAATGAGTGTATAAGAACTGTATACACAACTGAAAACAACGAAATGAAGCATTGGATTCAGATTGATTTTTTAAAATAAACTTCTGTATCAATTACTATTTCATTATATATTATCGGCTCCTGAACGCCAGTGAGACGTTCAGGACAAGTGGGGACAACCCGTGCGATGTGTTGGTACCTGATAATTCCATATGCTCTCGAAACAATGATACTCCTAATGGAACGCTCTTCAGTTCAGTTACATACAGCACACCGAGATAATTACAGACTCTGTCTTCAATGTTATCATTTACATGTTATTAGTGTAGTAATTTTCTGAAGACTTGCAAATTTGACGTCATGCTGTTGACTCACGAACTCTCCATTTATAGCATCTCTGTGAATTACACCATAATCAGTTACAGATGGGAACATGGTGAGGTAACGTGCAATACATGTCACTGCAATGAATGGAAAATACTCAAGTCGTATGAATCAAATATGTGTAGATCAGGTTTGTGCGCATGTTCCTATAATTCAATTCTTGGGCAACATCAAATTATGAATTATTCGAGCTCTTGAAATGGTCAAAAAAGCAAATAAATATTTAAGACTTGTGAGCATTATATACGCTGAATCCCAATCTGCGAGTATGACAAGGAAAACTCTTTTAATCTTATCGCATGAAAAAGAGACATCGATGTGCTCTTGCTTCAAAGTTACAACCGGTACAGACAGGTAAACTTAGAATCGGTACATACATACAGGCAAACTAAGAACCGGCACATGTACACTGGCAAACTAAGAACCGGTACATACATACAGGCAAACTTAGAACCGGCACATGTACACTGGCAAACTAAGAACCGGTACATACATACAGGCAAACTTAGAACCGGCACATGTACACTGGCAAACTAAGAACCGGTACATACATACAAGCAAACTTAGAACCGGCACACGTACACTGGCAAACTAAGAACCGGTACATACATACAGGCAAACTTAGAACCGGCACATGTACACTGGCAAACTAAGAACCGGTACATACATACAGGCAAACTTAGAACCGGCACATGTACACTGGCAAACTAAGAACCGGTACATACATACAGGCAAACGTAGCGGTTAGGATTAAGAATCGCTTTACTTTCAAGTTTTAGATATTATTTGGGGAAAATCATCATGAACACTATGCTGATGAATATACATGTGCAATTATAACATATCGCTTTGTTCACTGCCTTTTAACAATCACATATAAGTGTTTCCGAATAAGAATCTCATTACTGTATCTAGGGCCCTCCCAAAATCTTTACATATATTTTTTCATGGTTTATACTTGAGGAATTCATCATCACAAAGAGATATATTATAACAGCGCTATAAGCGTTTTAGAACCATTTCCCAGACAATATTGATTATTGGGATGCAGAATATCAGGTTTCCAAGGAGGCAATTCTCTGAAATACAGGAATCTGGAGAGCAATGTTAGGAATGACACCCAAGCATGGAATGTATTTTACAGTTATACAGAAGTTGGCACCGGTATTTGGTGCAGCACCACCAGGGCAGCGCTGATAACACTACACATACTTTGTGCACCATGAGATAAATTTGAAACATTGCTTTCATAAAAACGCAACTGATTTTACAAAGCAAATAGTGTGTGCCATTGATTGATAATGATTAAAAGAACCAAATATTGAGTAATGAATCATAAAAATTGATGTATTGTTCCATATCACGCTTAACAGTTTCGTCATTGTGTTTCGGAAAATATATGATTCGATGGTTTCGGAGTTTTGTCATCTTTCTAACGCCTTATCAACCAAAAACAATTTCTTTCACTGTCTTCAAGTAAACATTTGTAGAAAAAAATAGTTTACAAATACAATCCAACATCAAATCTATTGTCCACAACTCTGTTCTGTGGATATAAAGTACTATCAGTATGACTTACTAGAAGCTAAATCAATAAAAAATATTCAATTAAAGGAACGTCATGTTCTAAAACAGTAGACTGAATTTGTTAATCTATAGGTTTTAACCGTTACAAAGAGTGTGTGCCATTGTCCTGTTGTTATCCTAAAAGTGAACACAAATCTCTGAATCATTTACTCAAATTATTTTTGGTTATTTCAAAGAGAAAATTAAATTTTAATTGATGTCAGCATCACAGAATGAAATCATACTGATACTGTTTGGGATGTTCAGATTATTAGACTCAACTTGGTGTTAGAGTTCATATCCCATCAGTTTAATGCTGTGAGTGCAGGTGTTGTAATACAAATGTCAATATTTTTTCCTATCAACATTTCTTTCATTACATTTTAGAAAAACAAACATCATTACATGTCACACGAAAGGTGACAAAAGTTACATTGAAATGGGGAATAAGAGCTCATTTTGAATCTCCAAGTACTGAATAAACACTAATGTTGAAATAATTTGGGACTTTTATTTAACAATTACCGACATGTCCCCCTTGACGTCTGTCAGTCGTTCACTGCCATCGTACTACAAAGTCACGCTATTCAGAGACAATAGTAATCACGGTACAAAGGGGCCAAACGTTGTAACAATCACCAGTTTAAAATTCTTAAAGGCATCTTGACAAAAACTTGTTCATTAAATTCTTTAAAAAAAATCAGATTTAAAAATGTATTACAAAGGGTGTCCTGTGTACCCTGACACCCCGTGACAATGCCACTGGTGCAAAGAATTGGGAGGGACGGGTAGGAGGAGCCTAGCATGTCTCGGAGTTTACCCACGCAAATAGATCCCCTAAAAAGCAAACTTTATCCACATCTTTTCAGTGGGACTTTCTGAATGGGTAGCTCGCGAAGGTTACTAATTGCTGCCCAAACTCGCCGAGAACTGTAGCGTTTTCACCGAGCAATAAAAAGGTATCATCCCTTGTAAAAGGGCGACTGAATACGCTATAGGAACCAGCATTGACTATTCAACTCAACAATACCAGCGCAGTGGTGGCGATCGTTTGCAATGAAAACACTTTGATGGGGTTCGGTTGTTCTCGGTGCGCCGAAGAATAGCGATGTGTCGCTCGCGGAGGTCCGTCGGTTCCCGGTGCGATTTGATCACAGGTGCACGATTCAGGCTCACCAGGGGGCTCCCCCGATCGAAGCACTAATGAGCCCAACTGACCCGCGCACAATACCAGCCGATATCGTGTAAATATGGAAATTCCTACGATTTTCCTTTCCTATTCCTAGACAAAACCTCAAAATTCATGTATCCATTTAGGGCCCAAAGGGGCAATAAACAGAGCTTTCTATGGTGCACGGGGGAGCCTGGGTTTAAGCTGGAGGCGACCAGGCACGCCATGGCTTCCGTGGCGGGGAATACGGGAAGGTGGTCGGGGTAGCAACGGGGAGGGGGGTGAAAGAGGGACTCTAAAGGAGGAAAGTAAACATTATGAATCATAAGTAAGGAAATTAGAAAAATTGGACAATGGGAACGGCTACATTAGTGAGACCAAGTAGAAGAAAACAATAATGGACTCCGTAATGAAGCTCGTGCGTTCATGCCCTCTGCAAGTTTTAAAAGTTCACATGACTTAAAATCAAATTATCAGTTTTGCGTTTTGCTTTGTGATACACTTTTATGCGAGATGTTTTTTACGAGATCAAGACAAATTAAACGTGCAACGTTGTTGTTTTTGTTGAATATCTGAGAAATGAAAAAATACACGTAATCGAATACAAGATTTTTGCAAAAATAGTTAAGAGTAAAACAATTTCTTTGTATGACAACTTTAAAATGAAATGTCATGGATACTTTATATAACAGTCCAGTAAATGTTGAGTGTTTTGTAAAGCATTAAAAACTCATCTCGGAGGTACGAGTAACAACATCAAAATGTTATGTGGAAAAAGTGAAAGTGCAAATTAAGGACATATCTCAGTGAGTAGACGTTGTTTTACCAACAACACTCCCTTCTACACCACGGCATAACTCATTGAGTAGACGTTGTTTTACCAACAACACTCACATCTACAACACGACATATCTCAGTGAGTAGATGTTGTTTTACCAACAACACTCCCTTCTACACCACGGCATAACTCATTGAGTAGACGTTGTTTTACCAACAACACTCACATCTACAACACGACATATCTCAGTGAGTAGATGTTGTTTTACCAACAACACTCCCTTCTACACCACGGCATAACTCATTGAGTAGACGTTGTTTTACCAACAACACTCACATCTACAACACGGCGTAACTCATTGAGTAGACGTTGTTTTACCAACAACACTCACATCTACAACACGACATATCTCAGTGAGTAGATGTTGTTTTACCAACAACACTCACATCTACAACACGACATGTCTCAGTGAGTAGATGTTGTTTTACCAACAACACTCACATCTACAACACGGTGACATGTACATAATGGTGTCAAACCAGTGACTGATTGAATGAGGTCAAGCCTAGTTGCAGTGGGCAATTACCCCATTCTCTAGGGCATTGTAGCCACCCGATATTCAGTTTAGCAAGCAACTATAGGAGCTGGGGACAAATTCTACATCCGAACCTATAACGACCAGGTCCGTCCTAGAAAAGTTACGTGTGCAGATATGTTAAATGCAATTTGTCCTCTTGTCCAAAACAGATTTCATAAAAGGGTCTTTAATAAAAAGACATATCTTGAGATGTCAGTAAGTACTGAGTTAATACGGATGTGATTATCAAGTTTACATTATTTTTGTTTTGTAAAATTGTTGAAATAAATAACAACAAACTCTTTTGTGTAATTATATTTGTTTTGATATTCTTAATTCTTGTTTGTAAATTGTAAACCAGGACTGTTGGGGAAATATGCGAAACTATACAGTAGTCATAATCCTTAGTGTTAAGTCATAACCAGGGCTAGACCACCCGCTCAATGTTAACACATACACACAAGCATATGGGGTATTTAACTTTTAAACTGCTCACAAAAGTGTTGAACAAACCATATAATGGATGGTTTTAGATGAAGGAGATATCATTTTAACGGAAGAAATGGACTCAATTTGGTAAGTACACACGAACGAGATGAGACCAGCGATAGATGACCTCTATACGGAAGGCATAATAGAAATGATTGTTCGAGGACAAACACCATTCCGATGACGGAAGATAGCGAGATTTACCGAATGGGCCGTCTCCCAAGTATAGTATCAAGGTCAGCGCGCTGATGGCGTTAAACACGCACTGTCTACCAGTCGCAACCTGAGCGGCTTCATCGCTGTATTTATTTTTACAGTTTACAATAGCCATCGAAGTTATCGTCCAATCTGTAGCTGGTTTAAATAATGTATTGAACACACAGCGATTTGTGTTGAAAAGATTTCATATTCGGTTAACGTTGCCGAACTATAGGCGTTATCGTCTCCTCCTTTGTCTAACACTAACTTTCTAGATAAAGCCACTATCGGATGGCGGACCCGTCCATGGTAGACTCCCTTGTATTATAATCGTAGCTGGAATCTGCTGGGAGCCCTCTGATGCCAGAGTAATAGGGTGGGCCTCTCCAGCTATGTCAATCAAAATTCAACATACATAGGGGCAGAGGGGTTTTGAGTGGAAATTACATATCGGTAAATATGTGAAGGAGTCTTGTTTTCCTCTAATCCTAATTGAGACCACTTAGCGGCCAGATTTCATCTCAAATTGGGCAATGGCAAAACGTGAGGGTAAGCGCGTCACCTTGGCCCAGGCCGAGTCGTAATACAGACAGTTTGAGAGACTGTCGAGGACCGAGACACAAGTTAAGAGGGGCACACACACGCTCTCAAGCGTCCCAACAATGTCCACACCGATACATGGGGCCTTCGCTTTACGGCTTTATGGGTGCAAGCAGACCCATTTCCGATCAAAGACAATCCCGTGATCTCGCATACGACATTGTGCCATAGACTATGCTATGCATTTACTGTGGTGGCTTTGGCCCCGCACTTAGCTTTGAACCCCCTATTGCTAACAGTATCGACGTCAGTAAGTCTCGGGAATAATGCCCATTTCGGAGATTTCAAGTAAGGATAGTTGAACCAGTAACTTTGATAATTTGAACCAGTTAAAAATCTTTGAAAGATCAGCTGATAAGTATGGGACGTGTGGCGGTGAATGGAAGTATTTCCAGCATATTCGATTTCATAGTATTAAGTGGCAAAGTTAGTCTCTAACTGCCGGGCTCTGAAGATTGGCTTCAAATCGTAATCAAGGGAGTCATCAGAGATTCAGCTTGCTTTCTCCGCGGCTGACGGTTACCCTGCAACTAAATCTGACTTTGCAACCATGCTTCTATATCAAGCTACCACCTGTCAAAAAACTCATCTTTGAAATCGAAACATCTTCAAATTCAGAGTGGCCCTTCGTGTTGTGAATCAGAACTCTTGGCAAGAGCATCTGAAAGAGCTTAAAGCCCTTTGTTAACTCTGTATGATACCGTATGTGCGAACACCATGTGAACTGTTGTTACCATGTGTATGGGACATGTGTGCACTCCCCAGGTCCGCATTATGGTACCATGTCAACCCCCAACTCCTCAAACTCTGTGTGTGGACACCATGTAAAATCCCCATGCACTGTGTGCGGATATCCTGTAAACGCTTTATGTCGTATGTGTGGACAACCTATTAACGCCTCGTACTATGTGTGTAAACACCCTGTTAATTCCCTCTATTAGGACGCCATCTAATCTAAACCTGTGTTTGGGCATCTATATATTCCACATGCCGTGTGCGCACACACCCTGTACACTCCCCATGCTCTGTTTGTGGACACCTTCTAAATTCCCCATGCCATGTGTCTGGACACTCTGTGAATTCTTCATGTCCTGTGTTAGGACCCCCAGTAACCTTTTCATGCCACGTGATAGGACAACCTGTAAACTCACCATACCCAGTCCCTGTGCGGACACACCCTAAACTCCTAAAGCCATGTGTGTGCACACACTATTAACTCCTCATCCTACGCGAGTGAGTACCATGACTCCCCCCTCCCCTCAACCCCATGCATGTGTTAGGACACCCTGTAACCCCCTGAAACTCTATGCGTGGACACCCTGTGAACTCTCATGACGTTTGTGTTTAAACACCCTAGAACCTCCCATGCCAAGGCTCTTGTAACTCTATCCCGTATCATGTCCCGACCGCCCCCTCAGCCCCCATGGCTGGACACAGAGCCCACTGTGACTGATTGTGCACTCCAAGATATATCCTGATCATTTTCGGACTCGGATGTCAGAGAGGGAGTTAAATCAATATCGAATTCTATCATCGATCTTACGGAAATAAACTTTCAGGCAAAGAAATATATAGTGTTTCGTCATACATGTGAATGACAACTGGTAAACATTAACTTGGGTGAGTATACTCTATTGCATAGCTTAACATACACAGCACTCATCAACACTTGTATCATATCAGATTAAAACAAACACCAGTCGGGTGTAATGTGAGTAAAGGACCTCAGGAACTGAGCATAGTTTATCAGTTGGCCATAGCTATGGCAAAGTGCCGGGTTTAATAAATAGGCGGTTACAGGGTAGAGTCGGGTAGAGTCGGGTGTAACTAGGGGAATTCGGGTATGACGAACATTGGGAAATACCAAATCCTATAATTAAGCAGCATCGAATCGAAGTTAATTGGAGGTCGTCACATGCGGATCTGCAAAATCATAAACAATATTTCGGGATGAGCAGCTTTGAAGAATGAAGAAAATTAAAGCAACAATAGGTATTAACGTTAGTAAGAAAGGAACCACAGGTCTTTCGGATCCAGAAGGTTGCAATTGTTTTTCAGTTACTACAACACAAAGTAAAAAATATATACTCTTCACGTTTATTAAATGAAAGAGGGAATTCGAAATATGACATTAACAGACCAAATTATGACATAGGTGCCCATTGTTCGTACCAATCCTGATAATCCGAAAACATTTACAAAATCCATCTCGATTATTAGATAAAAAACAAACGCTTTCGAGCGTGACATGAGAAATATTATGAAAATGAATGAATCCCCGAAAATCAGTGATGAGACCAGGTGTTCGCGAAAGGCCTAAGCATGTCTTCCTCTATCGGTGTCACTTGCACCTTTCACAGTAAAACAAATATCTGCTTTTGTATAATTTATGAAAAAAGAAGTAACACTTAAAACACAACTGTGCGTTGATTCTTGGCGGATTTAAAAGTCTCTCTGAAACTGCTACCGCAGTTGAAGGCAGCTAAGCTGTCGGGAAACGTCTTACCTGTTGTGTTGTTTACACAGATTTCGGGGTCAATGTCAGATAGAACGCGCGAAAACTTCCCACGGAGCAGAAAAACCAATATATACATGTCGACAATGGTGGCTGAACTCTGTCTGAGCAACCAGGGCATGGCCTGGAGATTTGACAGCCCCAAACTGGCGATAGACATCATTGTTGTATGTTTTCCCCTACCCCTGCCATCATCCCCACTGGGCGACTGCAGCGTGCACATGTGCACGGAGATAAAGCATGGGACACCAGAGATAAGTCACTCATTTGTCATATAGGGTTGTTGTTGTTGAAACAAGGGTCAGTTTCTGTATGCAGAGAGAGAGAGAGAGAGAGAGAGGAGAAGAGAGAGAGAGAGAGAGAAAGAGAGAGAACAATATCCCTTAGCCTCTCTACCACCCCGGCATCCTACTATCCCAGCAGGATCTATCCAGCCACTTTACTATAGGACTATCCCACTACGTTACTATCCCCGGGCTAACCCATCATTGCTATCCCCGGACTATCCCACTACTCTACTATCCCAGGGCTACCCCATCATTACTATCCCCGGACTATCCCACTATTCTACTATCCCCGGACTATCCCCGGAGCGACCATATCGTTTAGTAATAGAGGCAGTTAGTCTGTATGACAATGTTACATCTATCTTCCTCCACAAAGCCTAGACGAAGAATACCTTATATAGTATAGATATATCACAGGATAGTCTGTCACCAGATTTCCTTCACTCATACCATTGGCACTTTATCCAGCAAAGTGACACATATGATGGACATGTCCATCTGGTACCACCCTTCCAGCTGTGATGGCAGCGTCGGTTCTACACTGAACATGACATATAAATACATAAAATCGAATTTCTCTACGTACAATTTATCGCACATATTTGATGTGAAAGAGAATTCGACAAGGTTCGTTCAGACCATAAAGAGAACTATCAATTAATGACTGTTTGTTCTCTACAATTGCTTTACACGCCAACACATATTTATTAGTGGTATAATTCATTGACTGAAATACACAAGTGTTTTGATGCTTACGAAACACAATGTTTGTTTGTGAATAGAGAAACCAGTGACACCCACAGTGTAATTATCAGGAATGTGACAAGCGCACCTGTACGTCACTATATGAGAGCTTCATATCATACCTCGCCTCTAGACAGGTGTGAACACCTCTCAGACCTGTAACGTTAGCGGCTCAACCATGAAAGGCAATGGGACACAAGCATAAAATATACATAGGCCACCAAACTATTTAAAATTAATCAACATCCATAGAAAACACGGTTCTTTGAATAACTGTCAGAAGAAATTGCCCACCATGTATGTCAACGTCGTGTAAAAATAACTGAAAACCTTTCAGCAATTGATTATCACATATGAAGGGTAATATACCAATATACAGGGTAAAACATATGTACTTATGAACATGTAATTGTGTTTAATGAACCATTATGTAAATTAAGTATACATGGTTCGATAAGGAACCGTGTTAAATT
Organism: Haliotis asinina; assembly: GCF_037392515.1. Lineage (NCBI taxonomy): Eukaryota > Metazoa > Mollusca > Gastropoda > Lepetellida > Haliotidae > Haliotis > Haliotis asinina. The sequence continues at coordinate 5,628,367 of NC_090287.1, read as the reverse complement.
GATTGTACATATATAACTAGATATGTGAAATACACACGAGATTGGTTGTTTGGAATGGATGATCATATTCGCGTGCTATATTGCACTAGGCACGAGTCGCTCAATATATGTTAAAATAGATTATTGTAAATATATACATCAAACTGACTCAGGCTAGTAGTTTTGTGTTACGAATTTATGATCATGGAGATGTAACTGTATTTGTCATGAACATCTTTACTCCATAAATATACAAGGTCGTCTAGAGACATGTCGGGTGGGTAGCATGTGATTAAGATAGTCCTTGGGGTAGCTGTGACTATAACAGAAACAGAAGGTTCGAACCACAAAATCAAATGATTTTGATGTGGAGTAAGGAAAGAAACTGCCATGCACAATTTCTAAAATTATCAATGAAAAAGATCCAGCTGAGTTTCGGCTAAAAAAGTGAATATTAAAGGAAAATGGACTATTGCTTCAACAAACGTTGGCACAGGATAAAAGAGGGACAACACCGTGTGACATTATTAAGAACTCCACGTGCACTAAAACAGTTCTGAACGTGCTGAGTTATTAACGTGAAACGATTCCTTGAGATGTTTTTTTTATCAAGACAACAATTTGACTGAAATCATATCAAGATCATACTGAACTAAATTTGATTTAATAACTTAGACAAAATTTGATGGAATTTCATGTTTCAGTTGTAGCATTGACACAAAACAACAGGTCATAATATACGTGCAAAATTGCATTACAGTAAAAACATCACAATGATATAATTCAGTTAAATACACAGAGAGTTTCCGTTTATTCATACACTTCACACTGAAACTAAATTAAACACTGACTCCACAGAAACACATTCAAATTGCAATTAAGTAAGATATCTCAAGCCATTGTCTGAACTGGTGCTCACTAGACCGATCTGGCAACATTGCCATGCTATAAACATCCGGGCACTTTACAAGTAGGCGACAGGCCAAAGGGACGGTTTATTACGGCTGTTGGGGGTGTATAGATGTCAATTGTCAACAGATACCAAACCCACTGTCTTAACTACTCCCCAGCTTCATGTAATGTCCATATATTACACTTGTACGTAGCATGTCAGTTTCAACATCGTATACAAACATACATCTGGAGAAATCTCAGGAAATTTGATACGGCAGATTTCTGAACTTTATTAAGCCTTGTTGAGATATGGTGGGTGAATTGCACTTGAATGTAATTAAATTCGGTGTGATGCATAATACCTTCAAATGAACTGAAAACATTGTAAATAGAACGCGGCGATAGAAAGGCTTTACTGAGACAACGGCATGTAGGCCGTGTCGATAACGTCTTGGGATGAATCTTGAATAGCTGGATGATCTGGCCGGTGCTACTATTTCTTTCTCATTACGTGTTCTGGAGCTGTGTATGCAGAGCGTCATAGTAATTGTATTCTTTCGTGAATCTTTAAATGGTAAAGGGCATCTGTTAATTAAATTTCCAAAAACACATATGAATAAGATTACCTCCAGTACCATTTCAATCAAATGCAATATAATTGAAATGACTTCAAATGCAAGTATAAACGTGAACGTCTCTCTCTCTCTCTCTCTCTCTCTCTCTGTCTATATATATATATATATATATATATATATGGATGATGGATGGATGGATGGATGGATGGATAGATAGATAGATAGACAGACAGACAGACAGACAGACAGACAGACAGACAGACAGACAGACAGACAGATAGATAGATAGATAGATAGATAGATAGATAGATAGATAGATAGATAGATAGATAGATAGATAGATAGATGGTTTTGTTATTTGCATTATGTAACGTGACATAAAGTGACTGATCTTCATTACCATCATTTTGTATACTAGAGGGCAAATCACCATCCATAAATATGTCAGACATAACTGGCATGGCTTTACTGTTGCTAGGGAGAAGAAGAAGAGGATAAAGAAGAAGAAGAAGAAGAAGAAGAAGTAGAGGAAGAAGAAAGGACAACGAAGAAGAAATAATAATATGAAAAAATATTGTATATCACATTGAGGGGGTAGATGCCGTCAGAGAGACGGACAATGGACCAATTGTCGTCGTCCGACATCGCTTTATACCCAAAGACCGGTCTCTGGTTGCTTGGGGGCAAGTATCGATTCCCCCCATATGCCCATACAACAATAATTACTATATTACGGGGATGGACCATAAATCCCCACATTAAACTCATCGTGTGATTATTTCTGGATCAGAATACGATACCATAAATCTCCCTGCAATTAGAATAATTTTGTGATGATAATTTTCAGTGGTGAGTAAATAGACGAGATTTGTGAGAACCATCGATTACCGTTCTTCAAAAGATCCTATTTATGCGTGATGAAATTCAGTTCTGATTTGTCGATCATTTTTGCTGAAGAAACAGTTGGGTTCAGAATGTTGGGTTCGTTGATAACAAATATGAAATCTATCATATTTATATTGTTTACAATCTAGATGTACAAATATGGATTTTATCTACTCAGCTGAAACAACATTGCCTACAGCGAAGCAACAACATATTGCGATTCCGTAATATTATAGTTTCAAGGTTTACTTGTTATCTATGAAAACATGTAGAAAAGAGCGGTCTTGAGTAAAAGTCGATATCAAATATTTTCAGTGAGGCACTTTTTCATATTGATGTTGTATTTCCATGAAATTCTGCTTGATAGGATTAAAGAGAGGAATAATTATATAAACTGTATCAGTCAACATTTGTCAACATGAGCAGACCTGGGATGATTACAGAGGAATTATATTTATTATTATGTCCTAACAACAAGCATCTCATTAATGTGACATATTTTCATGCATGTCCACAGACACCTCTTTGGTGTGAAATATGTTCTAAGATTGGTGCTACTGATGAAACATGCATGACCTCCTGGCATGACCTCCTTATGTCATCACTGCTTTTTAGTGATCAACTGATATAAATGTGATCACTGTGAAATGATATACCTAATGCAGTTTGTTTAAGAAAACACTTGCGACATATTGTTGACTGGCGTTGTCAGATTGGTGGGCCATACAGGACCTGGAAGGAATTATATGAACATGTTCCTATTATTAGGTAAGGTAGGTAATGTTTTACCACATCTTGCATAATCCAAACAGACATTTTTGTTGGACGCGTATGATAGTGTTGTATACTTGTGACAAACAAAATGACACCTGCTGATATTGTCCTTCGAATATGGCAAAAATTAACAGCGCCCCCTCCAAATTAAGAGGTAAGAATGAAACGAAAAGAGGAAATATGTTAAACAGATATCACTAAATACATACACCATTTAGCACTGAAAATATTCATAGAGCTATATCGTACGTTTCAAAGAACAGAAACTCGTAACAGGTAATAACTCAATATCACATCCTTATGTCCTAATATTCATCATGCATATTCTGATACTTTAAAAGTATTTAAGAAAGTTTCGCAAACGAAAATGATGGTATGTATATCACTGGCACCTATCAAATGATGCTGTTTATGTTTCATTCTTATCACATAATATTCACTACCAAAAAGACAACATCACCAGACGCCTTCAGAAAAACCGCCAATGTTTCTATGTAAATCTTAATGTTCCACACTTTCAAAAAAATATTTCATGAGAAAGACAAGGATACGTTTAGTAGACATTACAATATGACTACGTCCTAATAAACTGACATGAAAAAGATTATAGCACAGCATTAAGACAGTTCCAGAACGATAGACTACTTCAAGCAATGCCGTTGGCTCCAATCCGTATAGTGTCATCATGAACACCGTAGACCTTCCTTTGCCACGAACAGCCACATACAAGGGTAAACTACGGCCACTAACATGACACAGAACCTCATTCTAGGCTAACTAGCATAGTACCCTAGACACAAGTTGTCGGTTCATCGCCTTTGCAATGTTCAATGTAATTGAAATGTTGAATGAAATGAGCGGCCTAGATCATGTGTGCACAAACCTTCCCACCCACCCTCTGTACACAGGGGATTGTCGGTTCCTCATCCGTGACGGTTTCAACTCTATAGAAAAAGGACACCATCTGAACATCTTGACTGCCAGTGGAATCTTAAGCTTGAGATGGCTATATTCCGCCGACTGTATAAAAAGGTTACCTTTTTCAAGTAAGGTGAATTATTTCGTTCGGCGATTGTTATTGACATTTAACTGCTTATGCAAAACATGAGAACTACCCTATGTATACGTTCAACTAATTATGTGTGTACATCCTTACACTAAAACATATCAAAATAGTATGAGATCCCGTTAAAAATGTCCGTGTATTAGTTAATGTTTCATTTTGAAGATACGTGTATAACACAAGTTATAACTTTGGAAGTATTTTTTTTTTAAAAAAACCCCACATTTGTCAAACCAGAAATATATTTACAGTGACCAATGTCATTTTATATAAAAGAAATGATTTGGAATTGAGGGAAACTGTTGATGCATGCACATACCACACTGTAAACGAGCTCATTAACATGTAAGTAACCTACATACACCAAGCTCCGAGCACCCTCAAACACACATCACCAAACCGAATAATGTGAAAACTAATAACGCTAACATCAGAGCAATATTTGGGGAGCAGATCATTTCTGAAAAGCAAAGTTTGAACATCTGTGTCCTTTTAAAACTGCTGTATGAAAACATTTGGAAGTTTCCCTATTTTCCTTCTATAGAAGATATATTCTATGGCATGTTTAACCGCTACAAAGCCTCTGTTATCTGCTGCTATGTGTTCACCTGACCAGACTGGGGAAGATTATATATCTGTGCACTGCAAGACAAACACGGTGCTTTGTATAGAGCTGTAGGTGTAGGGAGAGACACAGAGTTGACATGACTGGGATGGAGAGATGGAGATCAACATTAACCTTTACACTGCTGACAACACTTCAAATGTGATATAATTTTATAAGATGCTTAAAAAGCATTTGAATCCTTACAGACATGTAAAAAATGCTTTTATTTGAATACCCACACTTTGTATTTATCCAACACAAACTGGATTCGGCAGCAATCGTCTTCAAATATGGATGTATCTATCACTGGAGTGTGTTACTATAAAAGATCATTATTCTCCCGCGGGGTGACTGGAGGACTAGATGACATTATAACTGTACATGCATCTCCAAGGCGGATCTGCTTTTGTTTTACTACATTTTAGACATCACTAACACAAAATACGATTCAAATGTTTTAATTATTATACCCATTATATTTCAAACGTTTGAAGGGGTTTATTAAATAGTTCGGCCGTTTCATCTCTGTGTCGTGTGTGCAAGGTGCAGGTAGCTGGAACAGTCACTGACGGGTATAGCCACTACTACAGGTACCCTACTCACCCGGCTATATTACTAAAGTCCTACATTTGACAAGGGACTAACAAAGGAAGGACCTTGTCTTGCTCTAACAGTGGCTATCTTTCTTGGTTCATCAGGACCACGAGGCCCTCTAAAAGTTGTCTTGAAGAATTACTTCATGAAACGATTACGTTGTTTTTTGACAATATGACAAAATACAGATACTTCCTTCAAACAGAAAACCAAAGAATATCTAATTTGAAACAAAAGAGTGAGACATGGACTAGTATTAATAAGCACAGCACAGCACAGCACAGCACAGCACAGCACAGCACAGCACAGCACAGCACAGCACAGCACAACAAAACAGGGCATATCGTAAGTTGTCGTTATCTACACGAAACAACTTTAAACAGACATTTGACGAATGTGTGACAGACACAAAGCTCGTTCCATGGCGAAGATGGGTATAGAAGGGACCTACACATTTCCCCTAGTAAAATCTAATGCTATGTACAATCTGATTAAGTTCATAAAGACCCAACAGGAACGATTAACGGGACAATAGAGGTCTCAGCAATACGTTTAATGCTAAATTGTAGGTAATTGCCAGGTACACGGGGACTGAACCGCGGCGGTATAATTGCATGTATGGAAGTGGAGCTACTCTTCCTTGCGGCTTGTACCCGTCTTATGTTCAGTGCCCTGGAGACGTCTACAGAATAATATGTCGTCCCAGGATTCTACATACAGACGCTCACCCCTCCAGCAAGGAAAACTCTTGTTCGGGGTACACCGTGTCGTGAGTGTCCGTGTGTGCGGGTTGGATATTTTGTCATGCTCACGGAGATAACAGACATGCAGATTTGAAAGATTTACAAGATATAAATAGGTACAACTGTAATGTGTATATATGCGCAGTGTGTCTATAACACCTAGTAAGTATTACTGACAAACTGGTAACATGGCTGTGCAATATTCAAAACTGTAGTCTCCATAAAGGTTGAGAGGCAATTTTCAATGATTCAGTTTTCACACTGATATTAATAGGTTTGAATTAATTGAATTCACGAATATTCACTGAGAGTGGGCACGTCATTTGCTTACTTAAATTGCTCATTGAGGTGTATAAACATTCGTAGCACTGGTTCTTTTTCTGTGTCCGCATAGTTTTAGAAATGAGAGAACACACAGTTTTAATTCTCCTATACTATTTGCTAATAATAAGCTGGTTATATAGATTTATTACTGAATAGTTCATTTTAAGAAACTGTTTTGCATATCAAAATGAAAAATATTTTCTGTTAAAGAATGTGTGCAATGAAGACTTTCTCTTACATCTACCACCATGGAATAATTAGTAAGAACATTTTGGATACTTAACGAAGATGCTGTACAATAATGTCATACAACAAAGTTATCCTAGTATGACAGACACGTTTATGATTTAACAGGGGTTAACTGTCAGTCATCAGGAAGTGAAAACCAAGACTTGAAGTACAATTGAATAGCATGTCACTCGTTACAGAATGTAAATAACACTTCGTCACATACATAGGCGCTGACACTCATCTTGAACAACTCTACTATGACGGACATTCTTAGAACGAGACATCAAAATTTTTTTGAACGAAATGAAATTGTTCTTTGACTCAGGGCTTTAAACCTGCGAGTCAGTCAGTACATAAAGAAATAGACAAAGGGAAATTCCACATAAGAAAAATTTATTTCTGAATAACGTTAACCACGGGCCTAGAGGCCTTAAGTGGTGAACAAAATATGAAATCTACACATCGAAGGACATTGTTCCGCAATATATCGAAAACCTGCGCTGGTCCGACAAGACGCCTTATTGCAAGTATTGGACACAACGTGGGTAAATAAACCCCCATGTCCGCCTCAATTTAATGACACCAGGATCCCGGTTTATAGTGAGTTGAGAAGGGGGGAGGGGTTGTAAAACTGTTCAAGTTCAACTAGCGCCAGCAAACATGGCCGCTTGAAGGATAGGGTGCAAGAATTGTCCATATACAATTTCTGAACAAACGTAGTAAACACGTTGTCAAGGTAATGTAATGAAATCTACATTAATAACTTACATGGGTGATTGGCAGGTCGTTGCTCATTTATGACATGAACAATATGTTCTAGCACCTGATTCCGTTTAAAGCAAATTTGCTGCAATGTGCATGTCATTACTACATCGATTGATTGCACTTTCATAGATAATCTTCTCAATACAAATAGTATAACAGCAAAATTATTTTTAAAAAAGAGGGACGCACAAAATGGATACGACATTTCAAAAATAGCTGTAAACACCTGGTGCCAGATAAACAACTGACATCACACACTAATCATTATCAGCATGACGGAATCATATCAAGACAGCCAGTGCTTTAACAAAACACAATAAACAAATGGGTTTACTGAATACTGTCATATTGTTGCGATAAAATTGCGTATTCACTGTTTTTAAATTATTAAATTTAAGAAAAACAAACATTTCACAAAATGGCGACGGAACACACTTATAACACTATCAGCCATAACACCCGGTTCTTATGCATGCTACTATAAAAATCAAATGTAAAATATGACCATTATCATATATGTATTACATATATATATGTAAACCACTTTAAACTGGACTAAACACACTCTTGAGTCTTCTAGTGCTTCTGTCTAGATTATGTCTATCAGGATAAAATAGAAATGTTCGTTCCCGCCCTTCCCACCAAGGAATCAAGTGTTTTAATCAATTCGTCTCCTATCAAAGTAAACCAAGTAATGCTACCCCTCTCGTTTTCAATGTAGTCACATTGTGCTGTATACTCCGGTCGATAAACACTGTTTTCCCTCACATTCATGTGATACACGCAACAATGAAATTCATTCTGTGTCCAATAACTGCTCGATTAAGCTACCCAGCTCATCAAGTATCGTGAACAATGTACACTGTGGCCGTGGTTTGGTCTACTCAAATTAAGTGTATATTGTATTCTGCTTATCTTCCAACAGACAAGCGACATGTTCGGGATTGTCAAACCCTTACAGCTAAGTTTTATCTGACTAATTCGGTATATTTGTTTTAGAATAAGTAAATTTATTTAATGTTAATAACTTAAAATATATGGTTTTGCCATAAATATTATAAAAAGCCAAACTGGTAGAAATATAGACAAATGTCTTGATTCCGACTGCTCCAACAAACATAACGGTACCAGCAAAACCGTATATCATTCTAATTTTGAAAATATTTGAAATTGAAATATTGATGGGATACCATAAAAGATGAAAACTATAAAGTCCTTGCACGCTAAACATATATTGAAAAGGGAGAAATTAATAAGAAGGTTTTCAAAGGCGAACTTATAGCTGAGAAGTACGGGTACTATATTACTGGAATTTCTACAAATGGAGTACCGATATATCGTTTGAGCAAAGAAATAAAAGATTGTTTCATAAATATTATATCTATTTGATTGGTCCGGGGAATATTGCCTAGTACGCTTGTATGATAAGGATATTGGCACTTGGCAAACACGCTCACCATTATAAAAACCTTCATTCGGCGATGCAGCTTTGGTCACAGTCTGATATGACGACCATTAAACGGCAGCAAATTTGCTTTGGAGAAATAAACCCGGTGCTAGGTAGATTGGGAATTTTACGAGCATATTTAACAACAGGAGTATTTGTGTGAGTAAGGGGGTGGAAGGGGAGGGGTGTTTATGACATACGAGACACAACAGTATACAAGAATAGTTCACATAACACCTGGTGTTCATGTCCATAAGAAGGAAGAAATATATCCAGTTACCAAGTTCTTCCATTTACCAGGTACGGGGAAGAGGAGAGGGCGTTGGAGTTGATGCCGGGAGAGTTGTAACCACCCAAGCCGTGGTGCAGCACAGAGTGGCTAGACTGAGAGGTCGCTCCAGAGTGTGACAGGGACCCGGAGATCTCTGCTAAGGTCGGAGACCCTAGAGTGTTTGAGTGAGATAGGTTCTTGGCAGTGGAAACAGCACAAGAGGAATGGAGAGAGGTCTGGTGCTGTAGAGAAGGAGACACAGTCGGGTGACTGGACCCTCCTTGACTCTGCTGCTGTTGTTGGCCACCACCACCTCCTCCTCCTCCGTCGTTGCTCCCAGAACTAGCACACGGTTTCCCATCCTTCACAAGCACCGGAACGGCCACCCGCCGTGGGGAAGGATTGTTAGAGTTTGACTGAGAAGTTTGGCTGCCACCGTTATTGTTGTTGTTTGCCTGAGCTGACTGGGAGTTTGACGACGATGACGACGACGACCTGGCATTGTTCTGATTGCTGTCACTGCTTGAGCTTTCCTTTGATGTCTGATCCATCTTTTCCTTATCCTTCTGCTGACGTTTACACTTGTAGCGGTGGTTCTGGAACCATATTTTAACCTGTGTAGGGGTTAGGTTAATCATGCTTGACAGATGCTCTCGTTCTGGAGCGGAGAGGTATTTCTGCTGCTTAAAGCGCCGTTCCAACTCATAAACCTGAGCCTGGGAGAAAAGCACCCTCCTCTTGCGTCTCTGGGTCAAAGGAAACTGCATCCCCCTCCCGCTCTGATCCAGACCACCAAGGCCAGTTCCCATCCCCCCAGACATTGGCATCGAGGACATTGCACAGGAGCTGTTCATCGCCAGCCGTGAAACTGCAAGAGATGAAGACGCTGTTAGATACAAAATGTATCAAAATGCGCTCTCGGAATACTAGTATACACATAACCACGCTATAACACAGAAGTCAGTATAACACACAGGAAACGAAATGATTATTTTCAAAAGTGTCTGTAAAACTGAAATATTTATTTTAAAGATCATCCATGCACATAACACTAGCATGGGAAAGTACAGAATGATCTTTAATCATCCGTGCTTGATATTATCTGAAACTATAGAAATGTATTTCGCTTGGTCTCGATGGTATGGTTCTGGTCTTGCGTAAATAATTCCTTTTGTATTGCACACATCAATAGCAGCATTAACCCGTAATAGCACTCTATTAGCGTGTATCAATAATCACAACATACATGTGGTTTTGATTAGTCTATAAATGTATCAAGAAAATCCTCACCTGGTTCACAAGTCCAGCACACAAGTCTTAGAGTACAGAACCCGTGAATTGTCTTAGATGCTTTGGGATATAATTATTTCGTTTCCAGTGATAATGATTAAAACTAAGAGGTACACCGAACGTTTAATACACACACTATAACAGAAACATTTAACATCAGTATGTAACAAGCATGTGCTACATTGTAAAGGTGAGTGTCTTCAACTGCAGCGTGGCCAGGCATCAGAGTTAAAGTTTACCATCGTTATCTATGCTCTATGCTCAACGGCGCAAGGTAATCGTTTTCACAGCTGATAAGATAGGAAAATCTTATCACGTAAGAAAATGGTGTATCATATTTAGCTCTGATTTAAATTCCATAGTAAAATTTGGTGCCGATTTTCATATCAAAATGTAAGCATAATACTAGCTTTTAAAATTATTTTGCAATTATTTATTGAAAAAGACATTCATATTAACTATTGTATACAATGCGGTAATTTAAAAACAAATATATTTCTTTCACAGAATACTTTAGAATGATAAACTCTTACATACAGTTGGATAAACTTTAGTTCACTGTTTAATCTGAGTATACCTAACAGTGATAGGTCAAGAGCATTCGAAATACGAAGCATGCATGGTTGAACGATATGCTATCTTGTATTTTCCTCAGAAAATACGTTGCACATCATTTGGGTTTTTCACAATGTCGCAATATGCAGTATGAGAGGAATAGAACGTGTTATGTATTACACATCTTTACAATAAAGTTCATGTTCGAACGAATTTGGCATCATATGAGAATAATTCAATAGCGACACTCAAAGAATAAAACCTCTAAATATTGATTCGTTTGACTTTAAATTAATAATTCAAGTTGCCAGAAAGTGTCAAGAATAAAACAGGTAATTAGCCGTTATGGCCACGTCATTTCCTTTTTGGTGTTTGAAGTAGGTGATTTTGGAATTTGTGGTCTAATGAATAATATAGCAACTATTCCATGTTTCCCATTGTGTTTATCAAGATAATGATTCAGTACCGTGCACAAATGCCTTTTAACTTGCGGCAAAGAAATAACTCCACAATTAATATTATTAATTCCTCAAACAATATATTTCGTTTCAGTGAATTTAGAAACGGATGTAAGGATAAATTGAAAATTAAAAGCTTTCACGTTTTTCTTTATACATAATGCGGGTTTACATAAATACCCCTTCAAACCTGATGAAATCGTCGCATCGCTTCGAATTAAACAAACACTATTCCTTGTCACAAAACGTGTTTCTTTAAAAAAAAACCGGTCTAATGGTTTTCATTTTAGCCAGGAATGCGGGTGCAGAGAGAGTTTCCGCGGTGCTACACTGCGGTTTCCGTTCCGAGATTTCAGAAACAGAAAACAGCGATGGGTTCTACGATCCTCCATACCGCGGACCTAATAATTCCCAATAGTCAGCAATTACCTAAATCAATCGCAAATGTAATAGATTTTCCCATTTTCATATTTGATCTTCAATAGAGGGCATTTTACACAAAAACCTTTAATTAGGGAAATTGAATTGAGAATCTGGTAGGAGAACAGATGTTTGATTTTGACCCAATACTTCGATCGATTTTTCATAATTTGTTTTAAATTGATTGGTCGCTATAAAGCTTAACAGACATTCCCATCTTATAAAAATAATTTACAACATCTTCCAGACGCAGTAGGGAGGTTTGACATTTTTCACACGTAAAATAAAATTTGTGTCTCATTTTCTCAAACACGTTTATTGACCATTCAGTTAAACAAACTTGCGACACTCCAACAATCATCGGTAATCATTTGAACGACTCATCCATAACGGGTCTTCCGAGCTATCAAAGGCTGTCAAATGGGTTGCCGATTGATTCATAAATAAAATACACTCTACATAATTCCAGGTGTTCTTCTAAATCTGACGGTGAGAAACAAAACAGTACTATTAGGGGGAAGGTGTGAAAGTTTTCGGGGCACCCGGTGGGCGACTCTGCCCCTGTGCGCTTGATCCGGGGGTAATCGCACACCCAAACAAGTCGTAATGGTTTTAGCGTTTTCTATTCTTCACTACCGCCCTAGCTGTGACGATTCGCACCTTTCCTGAGTGACGGACAACGCTACAAAGTGGGGATAATTGGTGATAATAGCCACGGGCGGGTAAATCCGACACAGGTGTGGTGTGGGTTGACCACTGGTCAAGACAAGCTTGGACAGACAACATCGTTGGGTATTAATGTCAACCACATATTTTTGTTATACGCTACTCTCGCTCGTGCTTCTGGAGTGGGAGCAGAATTTTGTATCTGATCACATATGGCTATACTGTACGTAATAGGTATGTTAATATTTATAACACTTAGATTACCTAAGTTAACTGAGCGCCATACGCGTTATGAAAGCACCATAATTCATAAAGTTCACAGTGTATACATAGTGTTTCATGTTATTCAAGTAAATTTAGGCGGGGTGCATTATCGGTTATTTTTGGGAGTAAACTGCATGTTTTATGAAGGTAAAGGAGAAATTAAGATAAGACATAAAAGCAAGAAATGTGTATCATATTGATATTCTGAACGTATTGGAAAATACCTCTATTACAAAGCATGAACTTGCCCAGGTACATCGATCGTTATGAGAAGAATGGCGGACAACTGTCGCGTATCGATTTAGAAAATAAGTGGAATGTAAAGAATATTAAACTTATAACCGTGTTTATTAAATTGTATGCGAAATACTTTAAGAATATTTACCCACACAATCAAATGGATTGTTGGAATAAGTCCTGATGTGTTTATCTGATTGTAGTCGGATATGCATTCATGGCCGAGCTACACAGTGCATAGAATCTATACAATATGCAGCGCAAGAACACAACGCTATACAAACAATTGCATCAACACCACTATTTCGCTGGATCCCTTTCAAATTCAATTTTCCTATTTTTCTATTTCCAAAAGAAATGTATGCATCGCTGGGGCGTTTTAACCGCGCGGAGGGTCAATACGTATAGGACTGTTTCCTCTTAGATATTAATTCTTCTAAAAATAACAATCAACCTTCTTCTCGCGTTTACAATCGGCTGTTTTAGTCGCAACAGTAGCTTCGATTTTTGTCTTAAAATTGGACGTTTTCTGATGGATAATCAATGAATCCTGGTTGAAAATGAAACCACTAAACCTGCTGGTAGTGACAGTTATCCCTGGGCACAGGCTAAAATCCCCTATGATACTGACAGTAATCCTGGGGGTAGGGATTTGAATCTGGGAGGGTGGTGGTGTCTCTAACATAACGCACACCTGTTCGTGTATTTCACCACCGACAAATTAACACTGACTAATAATTGATATGTTCTCTAAATACAGGCATGAACGCAGTATCAATACACCGGATGTATCCCGCGAGTTAAATATACACAAATCAGTTAATGACAGGAGCAAGCAATGTATTTGCCGAGATAAACAAAGTGAAGAATATATGGGGAGGCTCTCGGCTTGATTTCAAGCTGTCAACGCATCTCTGAAATTTACAATACAGTAATAAGACTGACCTCGACAAATGCGAATTTTGCACCAAATTTCACTTTTAACGTTTAAGTTCTGTTTTCAAAATACACGGAATAGTATAACGTCCATTTCAAATATTTTTTATAACAAACACAAAATTTGTTTCCTGTAAAAGATCAAAAGCAAGAGAACATAGTGTTTCCAAAGACTGAAAATTATTGCTGTGTAAAGAAATTCTATTTTTGACTCTTAAAACGGTATTACTGAAATTGTCAGGTTCGGAGCTTTTACTATGTTGACTCAACTAAACTATGGAATGGGCCCGGACCACGTGGAATACGAGTCTATACAACAAAGCGCAGTGTCGTCAACTGCCCCGTCTAGTGTTGAACATATTAAATTTCCAGACTATCCAATTTTACCGCAGGTAAAGGAAAATCACAAATTCATGAAGAGTTTGTTCAAACATATTATTTACTTTTGCCTTCCACGTACTGTGTTTGCTTAAAACTGTTATCGTCTTGACGGGAACACTTTAAACATTCAATCATTTTAAAACTTATTAAACAACGGATAAACGTAGGTGAACTTTGTGGCAACAACTTTGTAAACTTGGGCGTTTTAGCAATAAAGATTGGAAACTGCCAGTGCGTAGTGGTAATGTATAGTGTATCACTGGTTGTAGTTCCCGGGGTCTAGCGCTGGTCCAGTCACCCCCGGGGTAAGGGGATGAAGAGGTGAGAGTGACCAACATAACTAGAAGCGTCTTCTCAGATCTCGAGAGCTAGGTAAGAGGATGAGGGTAGTCGACAATCACTCGACACAAACTGCCAAACCCCCGTCAGAAACTCACCCCAGAGAGTAATGCAAATCATCAATAAATGTTAACCCATTTATATATAACCCCACCCTGGCCACAAAGAATGTTTAAAAATGAATAGAACACTGAACAAGAACTCTCTGTAGACCAAACAGGATGTTTGACGCTATCACACGCTGTACCCGTTTATCGCTGACAAATTATCTCCTTGTACTGTGTTCCAGTTAAAAGTTGACCGTCCCTGCCCGTGAGATAAACGTTTTACAACACTGCTACGGAATACGGTTTAAAAACATAAACTCTACTTCGAAACCCGCCACATACTAAGACACATGTGTAAATTCAGTCATAAAAATGAACAACATATCATACTATCTGTTAGAACAGAAGTATTACTTACATGCGAATCGGGGATCCGGGTTGGTACCGTACCATGATGATGTTGAATGTCTTGTGGGGTCGCCGTAAGCCAGATCCGACCCCTGGCAGTACTGGGAGGGGAAGGAGCCTGTGTGGTGAGACAAGGGGGGTACGTAGTTGTGGTAGGGGTTCGTGACGGGGACACTCATGCCCCCCATCCCACCCATGCCTGTCATGCTCTGGGGGTGTTGGGTATTACGGTATGGGGTGAGGGGCGGAATTGCCGCCTCGATGGTTGTCTTCTTGTAATTCTCGTGATCCAGTGGTGAGAGTATATCTGTGACGGAAAACGGTGTAGTATGCTTTGGGCTCAGGGACATAGCAGCGCTCCACTGAGAAAGCGACATAGAACCGATCGCTCGCCCGGCTCGGTTCTGTGAGTCTGCTGTTGACAACTCGTGTGTTGTGTGTAGACACTTGGCCACTCAAGTACTACAGTGTAGATCATCAACTCATCTCAAGATTTCTATACCGTCCGTCAAATCCGAGCCGGCCCTACCACAACTCTGCGCACGCGCAAACCGACCAGTAGGCTGCCACCATCGAGACAAGCTCCGCCCACCGCTACGAGGAGATTGGCTAGGTGACGTCACGGGTGACTGATCGACAGGCGAGTTGAGCCGTCGCTGATTGATTAATCTAACGAATCGATAAGTACTGATCCCCGTAAGAAAATTCAGCCACGCTTGAGAAATACAACTAGCAACATAATTTACGTACCGATTTTGGACTGAAAGTTCATAGATGGGAAGACGAAACTAGCAGTACATACCGCCATAGTGATTCGGTCCATGTAGGCGGGCCAGTGTCAAGTGGCGATTATGAGACGAAGACGGGAAACGAGAGGGGAGGCTCGTCGGCTAATAGACACCGCTTAGGCGCATCAATCAGACAAGAAAAACGATTATTTAATGAACTGGAAGTCGATGAAACTTTTGTTCAGTAATCTATTAGGATAGCGTCAAGTTGTTTGTGTATATAGTAGCAGTAGTCTACGAGGAGGGCTTGTAGACTTTTGTTGCCGGGTTGGCACGCCACGGACTCTTAAAACCTGACTTCTAAACAACATTACAGATGACTTTATCATTTCTGATACGCACGGATGAAGGGATATCTCTGGGATATATTCCACTGTATTCAGTTCGCTGGGACTGGAAAACGTGAATTGGATCGGCTTCAGGCGTGGAATATACATTTATAACCCTCTGTCCAAAATATGCGTTTTTAATATATATTTTGCTATTTTTACTAGGCCAGCAATGTTATGTTTATGTATGTGCAATTCGTCTTTGAAACGTTGCTACTTTTGCTTCAAAGAAGTGTTAAACACAATTATCTCATCTACCCAAGAGTACTGATAAATGATACCCGTATCTGCGTATTGCCATGCCATAAAAGGTTTTGCTATTCGTTAAAACAGAGTATATAAATTCGTCTGTCTGTCTGTCTGTCTGCCATATTCTAAGCTGATATAAATCGGTGTATATGCTATTTCCAGCAATCTTTCTTTATATGGTTTATCGGTTGAAGAAATGTCATGGAATGTTGTATATATACGAAAAATGCAACACGATGAATATAATAATAGGTAAATGTAGCATAAAGTTGATATCGTCTAAACTCGTTTAGACATAACGTAAGAGACGCCATTTACGTTATATCCACCATAGATGTAATTGTTGGTTACGTTATTTTTTAAACAGAAACTCCGTTGATGGTCACCCATTCAGAGCAGTCTATCAATAGGAAGCTTAAATACATAATTTGAAGATGGAGACCCAACACTAAACAACCTTACACTTTTATACATAGATTGAGATTGAAAACTATTCCTTTCATAAAACTTTATATGTACAAAGAAGTTTAAATAACTGTTTTCATATAAACACATATACAATGACCCGCGTATGATATTTACTTACATATATATATATATATATATATATATAAATACACATTGTTACCCCACAAAGGGTCTTGTTGATCTTTGCAAACCATCAGTTTACAACATTTCAGAAATAAGAATATACTTGTCAACGTTTGAACTCTGAGCTGTATGAAAGATCGGCATTTTTGTCGAGCGACACTTAAGTCCTCCACGTTCCACCCTCTGCTATACCCACACAAACCGCTACCAATATCCAGAGCTTGCCAATAATGGGAAACAGGTAGATACAATCGCTTATTATCACTTATATTTTGTCAAAAAGCACAGATGGTAAAAAAAGGAACCCACGAGGAGCTCTTGTCAACAAAACCCTACAAATATTTCGACCGGGGGTGTTTGATTGCTGCGCGGATCGGAACACAGAGAGCTTATTATCAGATGCTTATGGCTTTCTCGGTTGAAGTCTAGATCCACCTAGCGATACGACAAAACCCTGTCTTCTTGCTATGAAATGGGATTTCTTAACAGTTTTCTAACACGTGTTTCTGCTATTCACAGAGTTGACTGAGGCGATTTATTGTAATGCTGTGCGCGCCTATTGAACCCCGTTTCTTAAGCGCTGTAGGGACAGTTACTGCTTCCACAGTAAATTGGTTCTCTTTTCAAAAGCGAACGAGCGAAAAACAACCAACCGATTGGCGACTCAATAGGAAAGCGTTAGCTTGGAAAACCGCTTGTACAGAGGTTTTTGCATCGCACAAGTTGCAAATTTAGTCCAAATGACTAAAAAGTGATAATATCCCCTTTAATCGATAGACACTGGTTAAGAGGAACAGGCTCCCCGTTAAAAGTTTTTAAATTGCTTGTTTCTGTAATCGTAGTTTGGAAACTCGCGTAAGAGTGTACGGCAGGTCAAATTATGGGAATGAGGATGATGTAAATATTGGTCCCTGCCCACCTCCGAACGCACCACCCCTCAACCAACCCTATTATTAGACCCTCATTTTTCTATAACACCATCTCTCGGCATATGTTGTACTCCGTAATAATGTAATTTTCACGAGAGGCGAACCTCGTTAGGGAAGAATACCTTCCCCGACAGACCGTGGTATTCAAATTTGCTCTTTATACTTATGAATGGATGGAGCGATATCGCTTATAATGAGAGCGCTTATACCACGCCGAGGCTGTTATTTAACTATAAAATGTGTACATAATATATTTTGTATATAACTTAGAGGAAGAGAAGAAGAAATTCGAGCCTTTCTACCGAATCTCTCCACCATTAGAAATTTCTAAAAGCCATACGCTCCCTGCAGCGCTTGTGTTGAAGCGAGAGTGTTTTGTGAACAAACCCTAGTGAATACGTAGGGACTTGTATTTGTTGTTGAAAAGGGGCATTAAGAAATATCTTGTTTAGTTTTGCCATTGTGGAAAATGAGAGGGGAGGGTCTGGGTATTGATGCAGTAGTCAGTTGCGTATCGTGAGAAGTGATGACAAACACCAACCCACTAGCCCGTCCCCGCTCGCACACTAGCGGATTATAACATAAGAAAACCCGTATAAAGAACCTTTCCATAATCGCTGTGGACAATAACCGGTGTGACAGCTTTTATTTCGCGTAAATTCTTCTTTGCTGTGCATGAACGTCCAAGCAGTGAGAGCGGTCGGTGGGATAGCAGAACACCTGAAACCCATGTAACTAGAAAAAGCATCTCCACAGGGAACGCTGAGGTTAAACGTTTCGCCGTTGGGTTTGCATACCTGTAATTAAGCACCTGTGCGCGGGGCTCGGTCCGATGAAATCGGGGTGTGAGGCGCAGTACACACGTGTAGTGACACTTGCGGTCCAGGTGAAAAGTTTCTTTCAATTGCGAGCTTACGATTCTACGAAGATCTCCCACGTGAAGCTATGTGAACGTGCGCAATTAGGGTATTGTTTGCAGACACGCGGGGAAAAAAGCCCGATTGAGCGTCAAAGCTTTATTTACTTAAAGAAAATACCCGTCAAATGATGAAGCTAGCTTCATAAAGGTGTTCAAACTATCCCCGGGGCGAAACGCCAGGGGGACTGATAACTTAGATGTACTGCCATGGAGGGTGGGACGCCACTGCTGGGGTACGGCGGCTCAAGGGGGATTAATGCCGTACACCGAGGCAAGCAGTTTGGGCCGGTGGACTTGTTTAATCCTACCTATAAAAACGTAATCCACTTCAAATCTATTAGTAGTGATCACTTCTGGGGCACCTGTGCTTGAGAGTATGAGTCGTTTTAATGATTATTCTAATCTGGAGATTAAAACGATAAATGTTTTCTCAATTTTTGATTGTGTGTATCATTGACTTTTGTTTCACGAGTGACATGAGCGTTAAATGAAACAGGTCACTTACAGGTGTTTTTAAGTGCAGTTAACCAAAAATAACGTTATACGTAATTAATCCCATACACCTCAAGGCACCCATTAAATCAAATATTTTCCCTCCGCATATGATAATTACACAGTTCGTTTTATCATTGCAATTAGCTACAGGTTTTAATAGAAAAAGCCCGGTTGCAACAATGAAATGTTATATTTGACAGATACCCGGTGATGTTGCGTCTAATAATGTTTGGGGCAATAGTTGCTTTTCGAGAGTCTGACATTGTTTTGTTTCACTTAAATAAAACATCTTAAACATAATATATAACTCCACATCCGTGCACTATAAATGTGGTTTTACATAGGCCTTATATCCGATATTCACTTGTATAGCTCCTTTAAAGCTAATGTACCTATTGGTTGATAAATACAGGTGCTGTTTATGCAATGGATAATATGATATTGATGAAATATTAGAGAATTTCGTTTCCTTAGTCCCTGAACTCAACTAACAAAACAGTGCAATATATTTTACAAAATCGAACAAATATTCAAACATATAATTAATGGAAATACATCTATAAATACTAAAAGTCTCTCTTAATGTGTGATGGGATGAAGAAAACTTACATGATTTTACCATCGTTCCTCCTCCCCCCTTCCCTTACCACTCTTCTAAAGACAAAAGATATAAAGCGAAAATTAGCACCTCCTACCCTCCCACCCGACCCTGTCCCCACATACTGCTGCCGTCCCATGTGATATATGGAAGTCGCAATGCGGGTGTCATGTATCAGGGTCGACATTTACCAGATGGCCTTCCTCGGTGCCATACCCGGCACGTTTATGACATGACAGGTGCGTGAAATGTACAATCTATGTACACCTGCACCCAACGCCATACACAGTAGATATACGTATAGCGCTGATGTTATTTACACGTTCCATATTCAATATGTGTCATGTTTATTTGATATGTCTACGGTAACAAACATGTTAAGACAAACATGTGCAGCAGTGCATCGTTGAAGCCTGATTGGTTACGTTCTTTGAAAAAGATAAACCACAGATCGTAACGATGAACAGATGTATGGGAGGGTAAGAAGCATGTGCATTAGTGTATCTTAAGATATCTCTAAAACCACCACAGACATATACATTTCTACATATGTTACATAATGGAGATAAAAATATACGAAAACATAACAACAGTGAGATAATAAGAAACTCAATAACTGCCTTCGGTTATTAAGAAAATCGTTTTTCTTAGATATCAAGGTGAATTGTCAGCATTGCCCCTTATGATTCAATGCCTTTCAGATAATGTTTTACTGCTTTTTGTAATTGCTAAAATGGACACAATCTGCCATTTAGTCCAGCAGCACTACCGACACTTTTACAACATATTCTCACCTGTTTAATTAACACAGGTATTGTCCTAATTGGGTCCAATGGCAACAGCAGGATGGACACCAGTGACAGGACCCCAGAAATAGATTATTGTGATGTCCATGTTGTGAGACATCCATAGAATTCACCTATTAACACCAATTTATAAGATGTTTGTACTACCCTTTAAAACAAACATGGCAGTTTACCATTTTAGGAAGCACTCGCTTCAAAGTGGTTAGTCGCAGGAATTTTAATGCACAATTTTACATATATATAATATCTTCTCCGAACGTGCATGCATTTGGTCACTGTTATTACAGTTATGATATCAAAAGATGTAAAAGGCAATAAAGAAAACGTCAAAGGTCAAAACACAAATAATGTACGCACTAGCCTTCTGTGATATAATATCCGTTAAGAATTTGACTTTAATAATTACATTTTGTACTATCCAACATTTGATTGGGTATTCTGGTATGAAGGTCGCCGAGGCTCCGCTTATTAATTTTAAATGATTATACATCCATAAACATACAAAACCAAAGCATTTGGTATTTGTAAGCATTTAGCATTTGTAAGCAAAGCATTGATATTCTGGGTTCGGATAATCCGATTCGAAATCTGGACATGGATAACCCATGTACCTTGTTACTGGAGATGAATACCGATGAAATATACATTGCAACAAACCAGGATTATTTAAGATGAATACCGATGAAATATACATTGCAACAAACCAGGATTATTTAAGATGAATACCGATGAAATATACATTGCAACAAACCAGGATTATTTAAGATGAATACCGATGAAATATACATTGCAACAAACCAGGATTATTTAATCTTGAAACTCGTCTAATAAAACTGATTTCTCTTTCAACGACAGTCTCTATTGGCGCGCGCGCACGCACACACGCACACACACACATGGCCCCTACATATACAATGTATATGTGTTACACGATGTAACACGTGAAATAAAATACTGTACGGGAACCAAGGTGGAGACCTCGTAGCATTTACTATATTCACTTTCAATTTTGTGTTACTGTCCAAAGCTAAAGTTAAGGGAAAAAATATATTATCCAGAGGCAAGAGAGAGAGAGAGAGAGAGAACATCGTAAACTAATCGGAGATCTATTGCCAGAATATTGAAACATAAATGTTAGTTGCAATTTGTCTATCTTTCAATTTTAAATAGCCACAATAATATCATGACGCTGTTGTTTTATCCTTTTCTCTATAAGTGGTAAAATATGAAAATATTCTCAAAATACACGTGTTTTGCGCAAACAGAACCATGACATTTCACTATTTATAAAACAAATGTCACGCCCACCAAACTTCAGTTGTTAACACCCATTCGTTGCTATGGTTTACCACAGATCAATCAGTTCAAGCTGCTCCAGCCGGAGTTGTCAACTAGTTGTCACAATGGACACAGTATACCGTGTGTGCGATTGAATGAAATTAGAAAGATAACTAAGCGTGATCACACTTATCTTATCGATGGCCGAAACGACCATTAAAAGTGGACGATATCGGTCCGGAGATGGTCCTGTCTCCTTATAAGTAAGGGGAGATGACTCGGTGGTAAACGCCTTCACTTATCAGGACGAAGAAAGGAGGCCGAATCTCCCCTCCCTTTGACGGTGTGTCAAGGGTGGCACGTATGATCCGGTCGTCTATTGAGCCCGAGGTGCTGTGGAGAGTTGCCCCCTCACAACCCTCCCGATCTTGGGTTTCGATCCCGTTTCGCCCAGATAATGCTGCTGAGTTTTTAGATTGTGCGTTTCATAGGTCCCCTCGTAAATAGGTCCCCTCGTCTTTTAAGGTTACGCTCTTAGAATAATAATATGCAAAATAAATACAAATTGTTTTCACTATATGCCAAACTGGAATATTTCTTTGACGTCTTGGACAACCATAAAATGAGCTAATTATAAAGTGTCACAACGTGATCTCACTGAAATATTGTTCAAAGAGATGTAAAACCCAACCAACTCATTCACTCACTCAACCACTCAACCTTGCAGCCGCTTTGAGAACGTTTCTCGGTTGAAAACAAGCGCCGAAACAGCACATCGAAAGGTACACCACCACCACCATCACCGTCATCATCACCCCACCACCACCACCACCATCACCATCACCATCACCATCACCGTCATCATCATCATCACCACCACCACCACCATCATCATCATCTCTTGTGTGTTTCCGTTATAGCCTCAGCCATACCATCCATTACGCGTCAGTTGTTTACCATAAACGAAGTAACGTTTGTTCAGTTGTGTGAGATGTTGCCCCTCATATCTTCTGTAACCCATTGCATGTATTTTAGCCACACGTAACATCACCAGTCCTTCGGTACATACCTAGTTCGGTGAAAAAATGTGTGCCCTTGAACTTGCTTTGAAATGTATCTAAATTGTTGAAAAACACTAAAACCAGTGAGAATATCAGAAGTTGCTACAGCCACTATTTGCATATTTGTCATTACTTGAGACAGATACTGACTAAAGTTGATTATGTGGTTACAGATAGACTGTACTGAGCACTGAAATTGTAAACCTAGATTTCACGAGTGGCTGTTACCAAGAGAATCTACAAAACATCTACCATAAATATTTTATTGGCACAGCATGCTTGTCTTGAACAAAATTTGCCCCCCAAAGTATATAAAAATATATATAAGATTTGAGGAACAAATAGTGGAGAGAGAAGGAAGCGACAGGAGAGAGAAGGAAATCATATACGAACTGGGGCAGAAATAGAGGAGCGAAGGGAGAGAGAAGGAAATATATAAGGGTTTGGTAACAAATAGAGGAGACAGAAGGAAGAGATAGGAGAAAGAAGGAAATATTTAAGAGTTGAGGAAGAAATAAAAGAGCGAAGGGAGAGAGAAGGAAATATATAAGGGTTGAGGAACAAATAGGAGAGAGAAGAAAAATATATAAGGGCTGAGGAAGAAATAGAGGAGAGAAGGGAGAGATAGGAGAGAGAAGGAAAATATATAAGAGTTGAGAAAGACACAGATGAACGAAGGGACAGAGAGAAGGAAAATATATAAGGGTTGAGGAGGAAACAGAGGAGAGAGGGAAGAGATTGGAGAGGGAAGGAAAATATATAAGGGTTGCGGAAGAATAGAGGAGCGAAGGAAGAGATAGAAGAGGGAAGGAAATAAGGTATGTAAGGGTTGAGGAGGGAATAGAGGAGCGAAGGAAGATATAGGATAGAGAAGGAAATGCATGTATGTAATGGTTGAGGAGGGAATAGAGGAGAGAGGGAAGAGATTGAAGAGAGGAAAGGGAAGAGATTGAAGGAAAGTATATAATAGTTGAGGAAGAAATAGAAGAGCGAAGGAAGGGATGGGAGAGAGAAGGAATTATATAAGGGTTGCAGAAGAAATAGAAGAGCGAAGGAAGATATAGGAGAGAGATGGAAAATATATAAGGGTTGAGGAGAAGGAGGAAGAGATCGAATGACATCGGAGATAAAGACAGAGGGCCTGAGATCTCTCGAACAGACAGACACACAGACAGACAGACGGACAGACAGGCAGGCAGAGACAGACTGAACCTCAGATTACCTCCCTTGTTTGTAAACTCCAACGTTTTTAGCACTTGTTGTATTGTACACATTTGGTAGTCACAAAGAGGTTTTGTTGAGATATGGAGTAGTCCTGGATTATTGTTCTCTAATTTTTTGTCAACTCCTATCTTAAGTCAATGTTTTGTTGCAAACAAGACACACACTACAATCGTACTTAAATAGTTCTTTAACGAAGCCTATGCCATGTTCTCTCTTTTGAAAGCCACTGAATATAGCATTGTGAATCAGGGCGGTTTTCAATAGATTAAATGAATTACCACTCCATATCTAGTGGAATATAATTGTACAGTTTGTTAATCTATCCAACTGAGCACACATCAGTACATTCTTTTGATTATTAATACACTTGATACATTTAGCTGGAGCCACGAAGCAGGTATCCATGCGGTATGCCTTTTTCACAAAGCGATTCTATCTTTAAGTGCACGTGTTGGTAAACTGACATCATCCACATGTTGTTGACATCAAGTCTATAAATTTGTCACGACTTAATCTCCCTGATTTTCCTTCCAGCACGGAGTCCGTCAAGTGTTGTGCGAAAAACTACTGGCGTGCTGTTGAAGGATATTCCTGTATGTCCATCCCTCCGTGCGTACGTCAAATTATATCATTACTTTTGTTACATTTACTTTGCAAGTCCATCCATCCAGATATGAAAAACCAACGTCTATTTAGACCTATGACAAGTATCACGTGACTGGAATGGTAGGTCTTGGTATGGCCACGTTAACGAGGCTTCACTACCACATGCAAGTTCATTTGTTTTCTGTTCCTGAAAATATTTTCCAAATGTATTCATACTGTATATCATTTTTCTGCATTAATTTTGTCCGTCTTGTCTTGTAATTTTCTGTTTCCTTCCCGAAAGTGAAATCTGCTTACCCATTGATCTAGTTTTGTTTGTCAACACGTTAAAGTCGTTCTACGTGTCTGTGTAATAATCGGTTGAAAAGTATTTTTTTCTGTCATCACTTTTTCATTGTTCCACGTGTTTGTCAAGCGGTTCTTCACGATCTTTCTAAACAGTTATTTATGTGATCATCAAGTCCTCAATATTTATCTTTATTCATCTTTTCACCCTTCAGTCCGTCTATATGTCCAATATCTACGTTTTGATTAAATATTGGTTCAACAGTCAACACGTTCCATCTATCCATCCACCTGTTGCCTTTCGACCTGTCCATGTATCCATCCTCGTGATTTCCTCGCGTCCGTCAATATTACCTTATCCACCCACCTGATGCTTGTATTCGTCCGTCAAGATATGTCCATCATCTTTATTTTTCCATCAGTCGTTCCTGTTTTAAATGTATGTGTCTATATCTCCGTGAAAAACAGTCACCACGAACATGTGTTAGTTCACCACTGTGTCTCTTCACGGCATAGGCAACAGAACTTTATGAAACTATGCTTTATGAAACTATGCGAGGCATGAATTCATTTCCCTTGCACTACATAAACCCTGACGAGTTTGCACAATAATGGCTTCAGTGTGCTTACAGAACTAGTGCAAAGATTCCTTTTCACGAAATATCTTCTGAAACGTTTAGATAAAACATGTAGACCTCGAACGCCATCTCAATCAATCACGGGGCGTTGAAATTTTTAATTGGCTCCCCCTCTGAGTAAATCAGGATTATTTTGAATAAAAATCAATAACGTCAACCTGTTACGTTTGATTTAACCGCATTGCAAGGTGTTATATAAATCTGTGAAGTGGTAAATTGACAAAAGATTGCAACAACAAACGTTGGACCGCAGATCAGTGACTTACTGGACTCAGCGTTTCTATTAGAGCGATGAAACAATGAGCGGACACAGGCGCAATGCAACAAGGTGTCATCCTCATCACCCGTATCCCTACCCCTGGGGAGATTGACCACTGGACACCGGGACACATGGAGGGGTCAGCCCCTGTCCATTCCGGGTAACGATGCCACCCAGTGCGGCCGCTCCGTCTCAAGAGCCTCGCCTTGACCATCTGGGTACAATGTAGTTGTTATGCTGGCCAGCGATTGAAGGCGACTGACAATGGTACGGAAGTGTCGCTTCGTGGCTGGGTGAATCAGACAAACATACTGCCTGGCAAAGGAGGAAGGGATAAATGCCACCATAATCACCGAATCACTGAGACTTTCCTTCACGTTTATTCATTCATGTCTGTTACAGTTTATATTATTGACACAGCGTTCATATCGCACAAATGGCATTCAATTCCTTGTTGAAATTCAACAGGTTTTCACATCATTCGGTTCAACTTAGACACATGTGAGATTGTCTGTCAAAGATTTCAAACATGCCAGCTACCGTATCTAAATACAAGGTTATTATTTGACAGCATCGTTATTAAATTTTCTATGTGTTTTAAAAACGTCCCTGTCGTACGTGTGTCAGGAAAACGTGGCTTTTTGTTTCGCTTTGAGTATTGACCTTTACTGAGTTTAAACACGAAAAGAGTTGATTTTTTTCAGTGCTTGGTGACAGCTGAATAGTCTACAAATAGTGATGCCCACGAATGGTGCATGTACGTAGGTGCATATGGACTCACGATCTTTAACCAGAAGTTCGCGACTGTAGTGTTTAGATATGCAGATTATATACAGCGTACATGCCTGTATTACTTTAGGGGGAAACTATACATTCACAATAAGTTTGTGCAAGATGATAAAGAAACTCGCAGATAATTTGATTTGTACTGCCAAAGATATCAGCAACCATGTATCCTTATGTAAAGAAAGAATCATTTCCATATGCATAAGAAACTTGTCATTCCTGATACGCTAGATGCCGACACGAACTGTCATGTGCATGGCGGTGCAGGAAACTCCTTGTCTCGGACATTTATTTAAATCAGGGACTTGGCTGTATGAGAAGCATGGTTCAATCACATCAGTGGTAGGGGACCTGTGGTATGATATGTGTGGTAGCTGGACCATAGGACCATGTGCAAAACATAGCATACGCGATGTATATGTATATTGCAAACTAGACAGAGACAATTTACAAGCATAATGGTCGAATGTGTAATCATTGCTTTAAATAGTTTGCTAAATTCGTAAGTACGTCATTCCTTTACAGTTTAACAAACATTTAGAGTAGAGAGTAGAATAGAGTAGCGTTCATATAATACTGTTCTGGTATATATTTATGTCTTAACATTGCGTATTTATGTGTGGTTGCATAAGGAACTTGTGGTATGAGATGATGCGTGCTTGTATAGAGAACCCGTGGTATGAGACACGTGGTTCTATAAGGAACCTGTGGTATGAGATGTAGGGTTGTTTAAGGAGCCTGTGATGTGGGACGTGGTTGTATGAAGAACGCATGTCTCAATAAGCAACTAGTGGTATGAGATATGTTGTTGCAAGTGTGTGGTTTGGAATATGTGGCTGTACAAAGAACCTGTGGGATGAGATATGGGACAGTACAAGGAGCTTGTGGTATGCGACATTTCCTTGCATAGGAAACTAGTGGTATGACATATGTGGTTGCAAAAAGAGCTTGAAGTATGATATATGTAGGTGTGTATTTAATTTATGATATGAAATACGTGGTAGCATGAGGATGTTGTGGTAAGAAATATGTGGTTGCATGAGGGTGTTGTGATATGACATATGTGGTTGCATGAGGGTGTTGTGATATGACATATGCAGTTGCATGAGGGTGTTGTGATATGACATATGCAGTTGCATGAGGGTGTTGTGGTATGAAATAACTGGTTGCAAGAGGGTGTTGTGATATGAAATATGTGGTTGCATGAGGGTGTTGTGATATGACATATGCAGTTGCATGAGGGTGTTGTGGTATGACATATGCAGTTGCATGAGGGTGTTGTGATATGACATATGCAGTTGCATGAGGGTGTTGTGGTATGACATATGTGGTTGCATGAGGGTGTTGTGATATGACATATGTGGTTGCATGAGGGTGTTGTGATATGAAATAACTGGTTGCAAGAGGGTGTTGTGATATGAAATAACTGGTTGCATGAGTGTTATGATATGACATATGTGGTTGCAAGAGGGTGTTGTGATATGACATGTGGTTGCAAGAGGGTGTTGTAATATGACATATGTGGTTGCATGAGGGTGTTGTAATATGACATATGTGGTTGCATGAGGGTGTTGTAATATGACATATGTGGTTGCATGAGGGTGTTGTGGTATGAAATAACTGGTTGCAAGAGGGTGTTGTGATATGAAATAACTGGTTGCATGAGTGTTATGATATGACATATGTGGTTGCAAGAGGGTGTTGTAATATGACATATGTGGTTGCATGAGGGTGTTGTAATATGACATATGTGGTTGCAAGAGGGTGTTGTGGTATGAAATAACTGGTTGCAAGAGGGTGTTGTGATATGACATATGTGGTTGCATGAGGGTGTTGTGATATGACATATGTGGTTGCATGAGGGTGTTGTGGTATGAAATAACTGGTTGCAAGAGGGTGTTGTGATATGAAATAACTGGTTGCATGAGTGTTATGATATGACATATGTGGTTGCAAGAGGGTGTTGTAATATGACATATGTGGTTGCATGAGGGTGTTGTAATATGACATGTGGTTGCAAGAGGGTGTTGTAATATGACATATGTGGTTGCATGAGGGTGTTGTAATATGACATATGTGGTTGCATGAGGGTGTTGTGGTATGAAATAACTGGTTGCAAGAGGGTGTTGTGATATGAAATAACTGGTTGCATGAGTGTTATGATATGACATATGTGGTTGCAAGAGGGTGTTGTAATATGACATATGTGGTTGCATGAGGGTGTTGTAATATGACATGTGGTTGCAAGAGGGTGTTGTAATATGACATATGTGGTTGCATGAGGGTGTTGTAATATGACATATGTGGTTGCATGAGGGTGTTGTAATATGACATATGTGGTTGCATGAGGGTGTTGTGGTATGAAATAACTGGTTGCAAGAGGGTGTTGTGATATGAAATAACTGGTTGCATGAGTGTTATGATATGACATATGTGGTTGCAAGAGGGTGTTGTAATATGACATATGTGGTTGCATGAGGGTGTTGTAATATGACATATGTGGTTGCAAGAGGGTGTTGTGGTATGAAATAACTGGTTGCAAGAGGGTGTTGTGATATGACATATGTGGTTGCATGAGGGTGTTGTGATATGACATATGTGGTTGCATGAGGGTGTTGTAATATGACATATGTGGTTGCATGAGGGTGTTGTAATATGACATATGTGGTTGCAAGAGGGTGTTGTAATATGACATATGTGGTTGCATGAGGGTGTTGTAATATGACATATGTGGTTGCAAGAGGGTGTTGTAATATGACATATGTGGTTGCATGAGGGTGTTGTAATATGACATGTGGTTGCAAGAGGGTGTTGTAATATGACATATGTGGTTGCATGAGGGTGTTGTAATATGACATATGTGGTTGCATGTGGTATGAAATATGTGGTTTGTATAATGAACTTGTGGTATGTTATATGTGGTTGTGTAATGAAAGGTGGTACAAGATGGTTGATAAACGACTTGCTGATGGTTGACAATGAATACCATACAACTGTTTTGCTCTGTTATTTTTTTCTGACATTAGTAAATGTCTTTTGCACATTGAATGTATCAGTTCGCGAGACACACGGCATGTTATTTGTTTGGGATTGAAATGGTGTAGTTCCTAAAAATCACGAAAATTGCTAGCACTGCTCTCCAGACGTTATAAATATACCAGGACCATATCGCTTTAACCTTCCAGTCTGCTGTGATCTTTATAATTGATTGAAAAAACGAACAATCTTCGATTTAATCTCACACACCCTTAAATGTAACATGGGCATTTAAAAATGACAATCAAATACACAGGCAGGTTTAAAAAAGCTTGAAGTGGGGATTAACATCATGAAAGTAATTGCATGTTCTACTCGAGGCATTCAATCATTTGCTTAACAAAGTAATGAACAACCCCACTGCATAACATGTGTTTCAATCATGTTTATTCCATACAATTCATCTGAGTGGGATCATAGGCTGACTCTGATTAACTGTTTGGAAATCGTGCATAACACTGAAATACCATAACTGTACACGTCCATCGGCTGCGGTCACCGACTTGAAGGGAGATTTACGACGGTGGACAACTGGCCTTATCTTCGCCAGTGTTTTACCACCTCTAACTCAGAATTAATACTGGCTTCGCTCTCACGTTTCACGCACCTGCGATAGGTAGACCTGTTCAAATTCTGTCAGACGCACGTTCTTTCTCTGACATAATGTTCCCCCTGCCTTCTAGGACTAACGGTCTAGTACCAAATGTTACTTTTATAATCGCTGAGTACTTCATGAATGAGGGAGTACGACCATAATAGGCCTCAATCCCCCCACCGTACGCTGCGGCGTCGTGCTAATTGACATTCAGAAACTAACAGGTGCAAGTTGTAAATTCATTTACCAACTTTCTATTTACAGATAAAAGAAACGTGAAGGTTTGGTGTGGGATTTGTACTTGCATATGACATACCGCCCCGCCCTTTTGTTACAGGTGTATTTTTTTTATTGTACACAGAACTAATGTTCTAACGGCATGGCGTTCTTTGATAGATTGTAGTTCCCATAAATAATTCTGGAAAGTAAGACATTATACATTAGAACATGAACGACAGCTTCTGAAGACCACGAGGTTCCGTGTAGCACTTAAAGGATGCCATCGAGCGATAGACAAAGACCGGGGGCATAGAGTAGTGAGTGAGTGAGTGAGTTTAGCTTTACGCCGCACTCAGCAATATTCCAGCTATATGGCGGCGGTCTGTAAATAATCGAGTCTGGACCAGACAATCCAGTGATCAACAACATGAGCATCGATCTGCGCAATTGGGAACCGATGACCGATGCGTCAACCAAGTCAGCGAGCCTGACCACCCGATCCCGTTAGTCGCCTCTTACGACAAGCTGAGTTGCCTTTTATGGCAAGCATGGGTTGCTGAAGGCCTGTTCTACCCCA
Source organism: Haliotis asinina (assembly GCF_037392515.1). Lineage (NCBI taxonomy): Eukaryota > Metazoa > Mollusca > Gastropoda > Lepetellida > Haliotidae > Haliotis > Haliotis asinina. Next base: position 5,596,946 of record NC_090287.1, on the reverse strand, counting down.
GGACCTTCACGGGTTAGGGCATAGAGTAACAACATCATATGTAGCCGTAAAATATAATGCACGTGACATGGTGTTCTTTATCAAAATAGTTATTTCACAAAACTGTTAAACGTGTATCCAGAAATTTTGTGTTTTGACAACATGCTTTAGGGTGTTGACAAGTACGAAGATACGTACACGTGTGTGTATTTGATATGCCATATTACTGACTGAATTTAGTTTCACACCGCTTTTAGCTATATTCTTGCAAGATCACGACTGGGGATACCTAATTTGTGTTTCACACAGTGTAACCACGTGGGGAATCGAACCCCGGTCTTCAGCGTAACGACGAACGCTTTAACCACTAAATAGTCTGCCCTTCAACACGTTAAGATATTATAGAAGTGAGTCATATAGAACCGATTTTGCCTAAAAGCAGAATTTTTCCCAATTCATGCCTCGTACTCACCTTTCAAGGGGAAATTATGCAGATAGTGAGAGCAACCTATTGAGCAGGGTGTGCTTAACGTTTTCGAAAAATACATATGTTATTACTGACTTCAGATATCAATTCATTGTCCCCATATGTTTGTTGGAATGTCTTTATTCTAAACTCATTGTTATCTTCTCTTGGCGCTTTGCATATAGAGAAAAATGATATGAATAACTTGGTAAATGGCTTGGAGAGAAGCAGTCATGCATCCAACGAACATGTGACAGTGATTCGAAATCGAAACACGTCCATTATGTAACGGGAGTTCTTCATTACACGTCACTTATCATAATCCCTGTCACGTGGTCAACCCAATGGAACAAACATTACCATTTTCTAAATACTAAAAAGTAATGTTCAGAGTAACCAATCTCGAGGAGACCAACTTAACGGGTGTCAACTGGTCCCCAAACTCCTATTAACATGCAGCCAGCGCTCGTCTTCAAGCATAATCCAAATATCAGCGTTTTCTCTACTTGAGTGCAGACGACACCACAACGTCTTTAGAACCATCAAGTCTCTTGGTACACCTCTTGGAGCTTCTTCAACCTGTTGAGAGACACTTCTGGAGTTTGCCAATCGTTACACGACTATACCCGCCACCCGCTAGAGTAACCCTAAAACATGTACCTAGTGTGGAATACTCTCTGTGCCCTTGGTGACCCTGTTCCTTTGTTTGTTTTTGTTTTTTAACCGTTTTATTTACGCTAAGTTTTATGTTATCCACTAGAAAGGCTAGTCGCAGTGTCTCTAATTGTAAATATAGAAACATCATGGGTGTTGTGAACCTCCTGCGGTTTTAGGTCCAGATCAGTTTAAATAAACACGTACTTTCCGCTCCTTCTTAAGTGCAAGCTTAGAGTGCCGACCGACACTATTCTGAGTACACCCTTGGCTTCATTGCTTGTAGATATGGATATGACAGATAGCATCAGCCGTGTGGATACTTTTAATGGAGTTGTTCGATCAGAGGTGACTCGCATCAAACTGGAACATTATTAAACGCAGACTGGTCCGTGTTGCCGTTATATAGGGCGAACGGTATGACAAATGTAAGTTGAGGTTAACTATTTGGGTAATTCAGAGCAGGTATAAGAAATATGTTATCAGGTTATCGTAGGATCGAGGTATACTTGATGGTAGATCTGTGTCTCTTAAAATATGTTTACAGTTGACAATCTTTCATTCTTTTGACTGAACATTTCATGCACGAGGGAAACTAAAACAAACGATTGAATATATGATTGAACATATTACACATATTGATCCGCAGTTACATGTTATGAGACTGAGGCGGGAGGGATAAGAAAAATAGAAAATATATTAGTTAATCGGTTATAGCGTTACATGGACTTTCCACTACGCCATAACAAAGGTGACGGAGAAAAGCGGCTCCTGTTAAGTGACGTTAACGATTTTCTTGATTGGTTAATTGTTAATGTTATTTAATATAATGCGTCAAGGCCAGAGAACAACCAGTCTCGATTGTCCCATGAATCAGCTTCCAGACGGCGTAAAAAGCCAAATAGCTGTACAATTTATATAAAGGGATACATTTTAAACACAACAGATGTATCTTTCGTCATCTGTTACGGGCGTAGACATATTTCACTTTCTGTGTGTGACTGCACAGACGTCACGAGCTTAACAGTGTCTACGATGCAAATCTAATTCTTTGCTAATCGCTCTTCAGCGATGGTTAATTTCATTCCCGCCTCCTTGCATTAGGGGAACGTAATTAGACCCGTTTTGTTCACTAAGAAACGACACAAGTAAATATTGAAATAAAGTATTTTTCTTTCCAATTGGGACGAGAATCCAATTTTACTCATTGATTCATCCGATGTACTTCTAACTGAGAAAGAAAACTCTCTCCGATTATTAGATTGTCAAATGTCGGGGACTGTGTGTTTTAGCCTGAGAAAATAGTGGATTTATTGAAAGGATTTTGACAAGAGCACATTCCTACCGATGTTTTCGTGTCGATAGCAGATGTCAGTGTGTCAGTTGCTGTCAATCATCGAAGGGCTTCGTGTAACGTTGAAGTTGTCTTTTTGTTACACTTCGTGGAATAATTAAACTTTTCTTGAGAATTCTAATATGCTGGAAGACAAGGCGTCTCGTATAATTATAGCAAGGAGGTCACACAAGTCGGAACTTTATTAAATGCCTTCATCATTTCACTTCTGCAAGCGTTATGTGATTTACTGTTGATAAGCATGTGGATGTCTTGAAACCGGTTGTCGGAGGTTTGAGTGACGTGTTGGCTACAGCACAAGCGACTGATCTATGTTTAGCTTATTGATCAGCTGATAACAAACTCACCTTCACCCAGGATATCCGGGACTGACTTTATTTTTGGTACATATTTCTACACCTATTTTTGATGGTGTACGTCACCTCGTAGCAAAGCCATTTACAAACCTTCTTAGAAGGCTAAAGGACATAGGTCTTTTAATCCTTCATTCATATCCATTGTTCTTGACAAAATTACCACATATTTTTTCAAAATTACCACATATGGCGTAAATTCTGTGTTTCTGTAAAGTAGCATCTTTAACAGCTGACACTATTGCAAAGGCCCGTATTCCAGTGGTCGCTTTTGATTTCAATTGCAAACAAAAATGAAACACCAATGTGTTTTTCACATTTTGAGGAAAATGTGCCAGCGAATGATTGACGTTTTGTGCTGCCTGATAATCACCAACAGTTCACACCTACATAACGTTTTATGCTCTGGCTGGCTGGATACAAGCCTTCTATTTTAACAATAATATCTACATGCCACCCAGTCAGGTAGAACCAGTTACGTATGTCCTATTTCTAATTGTCTTCTTAAGGGTCGAATATACCACAGTGAAAACCGTAGATATACTGTGAGATTGAATGTTGACTGAGACCAAGAACCCTCTCACAGACAAACTAGAGACCGGCGGCATGAGCAAATATTCCCTGGGACACAGTGACCTATTTAAGTCCGTTTGAAGATAATGAAAATCCTGTCAAAATTCCGCTTTAGCCGCAAGACTTTGGATGACAAGATACTTTTACCTTTACTTTGTCTTTCGCTTTGCTGTAGTCAGTAACAGTCCTACTAGCCCTCGTTGCTCAAAGTGATGAAAGTAAATTCTTTTTTTATTTTTTGCAGAATTTCTGCACCTTAATCTTATTTGGTTCAGGCCAGTATAGCTTAAACGTAAACATAACGATAATGAGGATGCCATTTTATGTTTAACCTGTATGTAGGGGTGTATATAATTAACAAGTTTAAATTATTTGTGTAGAATCATGATTTAACCATAATTTAGAAAAATATAACTGCTTAATGCTCATAAACTTGTAGATATAACTGTGGGGGACCGGTGTACATATACGCAGTTCAGACAGCTGTCCAATGGTAGTTTTTCTTGTGAAACTTTTGAGCTGTTACGGTTAATAGAATAGAAAATAATAAGAATAAACAACATGTGCGAAAAAAAATCAGGTTATAAACTGACATTTAAAATCTTTTGATATAAGTACCAAGAAACTGAAAAATGTATGCATGAATCCTAACCAAGAGTACAATATACTGATTTAAAAAATATTGTTAGATAAATACAGAACGAGTCCATTCAGGGTGTACATTAAAAATAACCTCCTTCCGTTTAATCTGCTACTTGAAATGTTTGCTATTTGCATGAATGGCAGTTGTGAGAAATATTACCCGTATACATAACATTAACCCCATTCACAGTAATTTCTTTTACTTAACCTTATACACCGATAATACCGTACCTCATCGACAATATGGAACACGGGGAAGTCAGTTCTGGCGAGCGGGGACCCGAATCTCCACACTATTGCGTGTGTACACTAACAGATAACAGATAATTCCTATCACCCAGTAAAGATATGTTTGTTTGTAGAAACGGAGCACTGTTCTCACTGACTATATGCAGAGAGACTGGGGGCGAAGCCTGAAACATCTGTTTGATATAGTAATTATTATTGTATTGAAAGTGACAATCTGATGTCAGTAAGTATTTCAACCAATGTGACCGAGCGTGGGGAATGTAAACATTATACAATTCTAACTTCATTTCATTAATTCCACAAAAGTGTCCTCAAAAGTACCGGTTATGTGAACCCTTGTAAGAGCGAATGTAACATAAAGGTGTCTACGTTATAAATTTATATTTTATATTTCATATGCCATATGGAGTAACTGACCGGTGAAAATACTGAAAAATATATACAGTGTGATAGAATTATGACATAACGGCAGCTAATAGTTGATGCTGACACAACGTATCGCATTTCTCTCAGTGGAAGGGAGGTAACCCTAGTTTGTCTTGCCAAGGGCCGAAATGGGCAAAGGTTACCCCCCTTATCGTATCGATGATTAGAAAGGTTAACCTGTAATACATGCTTTGATTGACAGGTTACCGTGACTTAACTGAGTGAACTCCATTTCATATCAAGCACGAACTATCCTGTATCTGCCTGCCGCGAAGTGATTCGACAATTCAAAAAAGAAAAAAGCCCAGCGCACCTGTGATACGGCCGAAGTTGAGATAGCGTACCTGTATTGTGGCAGGAAGGAGATGGGTATTACCTAGGTTATCAATTACACAATAGCGGGCTATCAAGCCAGATACACAGTACTGAACAAAGATGCTTCCCTGCGCCCGTATCCGGAGACACGAGCGTGTGACGTGTTTCATGTATGGCGCTAAGTCATTTTCAAATGCTCAGTGAATATTTAAGCCACGAAAAATATGTCCTGCTTAATTAGAATTAAGATGTGAAAAATATGTTATACTCTTTGTATCGCCACCATCCCATTACCAAATGTTATGTTTATATTAATATTAATCCAAAACGAGCTCAAATCTTACATTTTAACCCTGAGCCAATGGTTGGTGTCCACACTAAATACACCCCCAGCCTCCAGGGGAGTGTACGGCTAAAACTGAGTGTGAGGTGCGTGAATATTTACAACATTATCTCATCCTACCAAATACCCAGCACCTGCCTAATAAAAACACAACCACGCTAAAGAAGTGTTTCAGAGTTGACGGTGTCGGAAGCCGACGACATGCGGATCAGCCAAGTTTTCATTTGCAAGTGCTTTGGGTGTGTACATCCCTCGTCGGACCGCATGTTAAAGTATATATCAATGCAATGCATCAATTCTACTCATATGTATTTTGTCCCTAATCAGTTATCTATTTTGTCACTGTTATCTTATGTGAACATCAAATCAATATTTACTTTAAAGTGATTAAAGCGATAACAGGAGGATTTTACCAACGCTTCTTTGTTAGGAGTATGTGATGAGTGAGTGAGTGAGTTTAGGTTTACGTCGCACTTAGCAATATTCCAGCAATAAATTGGACACCATAAATTAGCATCACACATTGTAGGCACGTGGGGAATCGAACCTAGGCCTTCTGCTCGACCGGCGAACGCTTTAATCACTAGGCTACCCCACCGTCCCAGTTTGCGATGAGTACAATTGGGGGGTGATGGGTATGTTGAGACAGTTTACGTAAATTGTACCGAGACGCAAATATTTATAACTTTAGACAAAGTCACGTGCGTGGAAATCACACACAACACACGAGCCTTAACAGGGACACATACCAGAATAAATCTCATGTGCAGATTCTGTCGTCGCTAAGGCAAGTAACTCTGCTGTGAAAATTACAGTGCATGGAATTACTAGAAACTGGACTGCGATAGATCATAGAGTCTGGACTAAATACACCACGCACAGCAACCAACACAATATGGTAGGAGAAGCTGTAAAAACACCTGTACTCTCTACATTGCCATCATTCATTCTTGCATATAGTCTGCTTACATGTACATGATATATTATCTTCCAGTGTATGTTAAAAAGGGCAATTTCATGTATAAGGTGATATTAAGAGGTTCATCGTATCCATAGAAAGACCAAATGCAATTTGTCTTTATTGGGAAACTGCATTTTGATTGTCTTGGAAAGAATACAGCTTCAATAAAAAATGCTTGTGTATCTTTGAGAAGAAACTGGGTCTATGTGTACTAGAAAAAAATACAGTTTGCGCTGATACGAAATATTGTAGCTGAAAGAAAGATGCATTTCCCATCTTAAGTAGTAATGCATGTTGTATCTTTTTTGAAACAAATACATCTATCGTGTATAAAATGAAACACGATTTGTATGCTTAAGAGGTCTGTAGTTCCATCTACAAGAAGATGCACAGTGGAGGATTTCATTTATTAGACATAATGCGGTAAGTGAGAATAAATGCCGTTTGCATCTACTGGGAGAAACACTGTTTACATAATGCAGGTTTCATATGTTTGCGTGTATAAAACGAAGTATTTATGCAAGAAGAAAATGCATCTGTATGTTAAAGTACCGTTTGTGGGTACAAGAATAAATACTGTTTGAATGTACAAAAATAAATACTGTTTGAATGTGCAAGAATAATACTGTTTGAATGTGCAAGGAGAAAGGTTGTTTTCATGTACAAGCACAAATTCTGTTTGATGTTTGAACGTGAAAGAACTAAAAACTATACTAAATCCAGAAATACAAATTCTATCCCTGAGAAGACAGTCAATATGAAACCTGAAACAAGGCTTTGTGTTTGCATTTAAAACAAGAAATGAAGGAATGAAATTTGCCTCCGTGTGGCGTAATGCAACTACATGTAGTATGCATAAGACGTACTGCAGTAAGCATATATAAGTCGAAACTGGTATTTACAAGAGGTAACGCAATGTCTATCTAAGGACGAAACTCCCAGAAGTTTCCGCCTGCCGAAAAATGCATTTTCCGTTTCTGCAAAGACTTATATACTTTACGCTGAAGAAGAAATACAGTTTCCCTTTTATGATGATGTTTATAGTTTGAAAGAATTGATTGCGTTACACAGTTTTATGCAAACATTCGACTGTGTTGAGGTTGAGATTACAAGGATGGTTTGACGTGATATTAAAGGAAGTTACAGTATTAGCATCACTGAGGCTGAAACAAAGATGAGGACCAACAATTTGCATCTATAAGAAGAAATGGCATTTGTAAGTTGTATTTGCAATAATGTGTGTAAGTTTTCAAGACTATGATTTGAGGTGTTATTTAATTCCGAACGTATTCAGTTTGTATGAATAGAAATATAATTGTCTGAGTCTGTGCGGGCACACGTGATGAATACCATTTTGTGACTGTATCAGTATGATGTAAATATACGTATCCTTATGCTCCGTCATTGTATCGCATAGTGACAGTCACTGGATTGTCTGCTTCAAACAAGATTAGGCTATAAACATCATACAGATGTTATGCTGCTGAAACAAATATCTGCTCATGATATAGTTACAATTGTACAATTGCTACTTTAGGCAGCCATTTCTTATGAATATAGTAAGGGTTTTGTCGCTTACAATTTATCAAAGACATGAAAACTTACCCGTGCGGACAAATCAATAAAGATAGTGATTATTTCACCCATGTCAAAGAATGTCCAGTCCCCTCGTTACTTGGTTTAGAAAAATCCACTCTACCTTCAACATATATCCAGCTATATTTTGACAAAACCCTGTACAAAACCATTTTCATGTGAACGAGGAAATATCCATCGGGATACGGTGCACTTAGTGGACGAAGTCCATGGGCCAATCAACAGATTAATCCATATACCAAGACCGCAATAGAACAGGCACTACGGACATGGTCGGCTCGCTGAATCTGTGTCTCCGAGGTGTATCTGTGCTAGAGGCTGTGACATGGACTCGTGGTATTTCTGCTATTATGACCACCTCTTGTTGTGAAGACCCCGTGGGTTTCTAGTGTATGGAGATGTCAGGTATATGATGGAGAGCTCTCCTCATCATGTTCCACACATACTTGAGTAGTCTTCAGTGGTCTGGATGGCCTGGTATCACCTCGTTCACAGATAACTGAACTTATCAGTACCTGTCAGTGACTGCCAGATACAAAACATTCATACTATGGTTGTATGCTTTCTCATTTAATCCATGAGGTTTTGGTTTGGAATGCAGTTTCGGTTGTAGTGGAGTTTGGAAGTGGAACTGTATGTACGTGTACCGTGTATATTCCTGGAACTCTGTATGTACGTGTACCGTGTATATTCCTGGAACTCTGTATGTACGTGTACCGTGTATATTCCTGGAATTAGGTATAAAGTGGCCTTGGGCACTGGCCTTGAAACGATGACAACAACATGAAACTCTTGGAATATGGAGTACCAGTGGGTTAGCGGCCAAACTTCGTCGTTCGTCTGTTAATGTAGTGTTTAATTAATTATTTTCTTATGGAAACAAGATACTGTTTACCAAGGATGACATTTCTATTCAGACAATTGTTAAATGGGTGGGATATTTTACTTTGGTCGAACATAGCTTAGTTAGCACACAGACATACTGGGAATACAATGGTTCCTATAAGGTAGACTGGGTTCTCCATCTGCTTGTGTCTTGCACCGTAATGTCTACGAAACCTGTCATGTGACCGACAAGATACTCACTTTTCAGGATAAAAGCATTTCAAACATAAAACAATTTGACGGATGACAGCGGTCGCCATTTGTTGGTCGTATAGATATAGCATTGTGGTACACATGTATACAAGTACAATAGATTGTGCAAATGCCGCTTTGGTGCTTGGTACACCTACATATGTAACAGTTTCGTATTAGAAATTCAGCTGACTGCTTCAGTGTTACAAGTATTATCAGCGTTAAGCATTCGAGCATTATATAATCAGTCTGTACCAGAAGTTCACTTTCCTAAGTCCATGACTGCAAGGCAGACATAAATCTCTGGATTTATATTTTTTTCTAAGTGCACATAGATCGGAAGGAGACATCAGCTCATCAAATTTACTAATTGGGTAAGCTATGAATATTGACACTTGTAGAAATCAAACCCGTCTTCACGAGTGTTACAGTTATATACGTCTCTTGACTGACGCATAGGTCTTCTGTTCCTGGCCGCAGATTGGCAGTAGAAAAAGGCAAGTAAAAGTATACGCCGACAGTACAAAATATGTTATCAAGGAGTAAAGCCAATGGTAAAACCTTTCTCCCCAGAAAAACATTGCTCAAGCTTCCAAAGTGGGTTTAGGGTGGATACCCAGGGTTAATATACACGACATTTACACAGGTCTTGACGTAATGTGAGATGATGGATGTATGAAGTTATCCACTGCTCGTACAATGTCTGCACACCAAACACAAAGAGTCTGATATAAATCTGAAGTACAACATGTTGTTTCCTCGCACAGCCAAATCCCACGGATGAGAGAACATTCTTTCTTTTCACGCCAAGGTAAAGTCTCGAACACTTTTTCAGACTTTCATACATTCTCAAAGTCTTACGCCAGTACCTTAAACACATTTATATGTATGTATACATACACAAAAGCTGATATGGTATTTTTCTGCAACTGGATTTGATACATGATGGTTTACGTCTTAATTTCAAATTTTAAAGCGCTAGTGTAGAAAATACTGTCCGCTGTAGGTTCCCACTGTGACCTCTAGGGTTCCAATGGTCACCTGCATTATTTACCTTTATTGATTCATGATTCATTGATTCATAGTAAACAAGTAGTTAGGATTCAGTAGTTACAGCAGTGTAACTGGCACTGTTCACAGCAGTATTGTCCTATGATTATGGAAGTTTACTGAAGTTGAAGCACGCCCTGAATGCGTGAACCACTGAATCCGTCATCTTGAATGAAACTATACACGGGGATATATGAGTCACATTCAGCATGTCATACTCTACGTTGTAAATATGTGTATAACATACATTGCTGACATCCCCTAGCTTTATCGTGTTTTTTCTGATAAACTCTTTACATTTAAACACATAAACCTGTAGAAACAGCTCTGTGTTCCTGTTCATGCGTTCCCTTTCCTTTGTCAGATGGATGTAACACAACGTTGCTCGGGTGTTGGCATTCAACAAAATCTTTCTTGAATGCAACCTTGCTACGTGTACCTTGAATGTGTGCGAATGCCATACTCATGAGATGAATACATCTTTATAACAGATGGCGAGACTTTTTAATAACATGTATACATTCCTGCAAATCGTGTGTCTGTTTTGTCAGTAACATCCATGGCCAAGGACCCGCGATTGACATGACCATCCTTTTTACACGGGTTTGGTGTTGCTCCGTGAACGAACTTCCTATTTCCCGGTAATTTCAAGTCCTGAATTTCCCCTTCATTAATGCTTGTGTACTGTACACTTCTCAATTGCTTATTAGGCTGCAAATGTGTTTTTTGAAAATGTCACAGTAAATTCACGAAAACGTCATGGTAAACATTTATAGAGTTATGATGCTATTCCATACCATGACCTTTTTATGGTCAGTTTCACCATGGCAGTTGTGGGTGCGGCAGATACGAGAGCAGGACATTTCTTTATCACAATCTCCTGACGTTATCACATGCAATGAGTAATTATTTTATAAAATTGATATCACTTTGCATCTGTTTTGAGACTTCGGTTAGGTGTGGTCTCAACGTACAGTGCATGAAGGTGTCTATACATATAAAAGGAATGACTAAGGGTGATATTCGTGGAGATGCATGCGACGGTTAGCACAGTGTCTCACGTCACAGAGTTGTCATCAGGACGGGACCCAAATTAAATACACTACCACAAAGATAACGATGTACTTTCCATGTCAAGGATACACTGATAAAATCTTGATACGTGATGTCTCTCATGATAAATCATTTGTTTGTTTGAGTTTATAAGAGCCAAAGATTAGTTTGAATTGAAATGTTTCCTCTCTGATAACCTTTCCACGTTTCCTGATTTGATGCGAGAGATGAAGATATGTGGTCTCTGATGCAAACTATATTTGGAAGACGATTACCATTGTATCCCAGTTTATATTATGTATCAATCCATCTGGAAGAGTTGCAGACCCAAAAATCACGTGTCAGACATGCCATAACTACATTTAATCGTGTTAAATATAAACGATTATATTTAAAGGGATCGTAAAATGTATGCATGCAAGTTGTCTCGATTACAACGAGTTGTTATAGAACGAAACAACACTGACATTATATTGTATGGCTATATGCTATAAGACCCGTGAATACAACGGGTTATATACAATTGGTCTACAGTAACCCATGCTTTTCGCAAGAAGCGACTAACGAGATCGGGTGGTCAGAATGGCTGACTTGGCCACCGTATCCCAATCGATGCTATTGCTGTTGATCACTAGATTCTCTAGTCCAGACTCGATCACGTAGAGACAGACGACAGCTGGAATATTGCTGAGTGCGGCGTTAGACAACGGCAAATCAAGCAACTAACTATATGTACTGGTAGAGTATTACAGTAGCAGAGTAAATCTCTTGTACGGTAGTCAGGTCTCCTGTTATGTGTCAGATTTCATCTGCTTCGTTGGAAGCAGAACCTCAAGGGGTGATCATTCACTTACTACTATGTGTCTTATTTCTGTCTTATGACGGGTTTCTTACATAGTGATTGGTGTTATTTCATATGACCTTGACCCTCAGCCATTTTGTTTTGTCCGTTGGAAAATATTTTGTTGGTGTTAGAACGAGTGCCATTGTATTTTAAGCAACGAAGTGTTCATATCTCGATCAATATCCTGAAAAAGAATGTTTCACATAATTATGTTAAATTTCAGATTGTTTGTATACCTAAAGGCACAGATAGATTACTGTAGCATATGCAGCTTGTGTCAGCAGATATCCACATGTTATATGTGATTGTGTTGTTTGTTATTTAACATGGTCCAACTTCCCTTGGGTATGTTGCCTTTTGGCTCTTTTGTTTACGGTGTGTATTTATATAAATCTCAAAGACATAGCAGATGTTTCATTTTGAGACCCACACAAAATTTTCACTGCACAAAATTACAATAGTCTTTACGTGTATGTTGTTTGTTATGGGAAAGCCCTATCATATTTTAGCAAATGTAAATCATTTTAAATGTGATGTTCTATACTTAGATTTAATGGGTTAGCCTATCTCTCGCTCAACATAAATCAGTCTGTCCACAATGATATTATGTGGTCTATAAGCCCTGATATTTCATATCCTGAATTTGCTTGCAGTGGAATTTAGGTAGCAAGTTAGAATGACCTTTTCTGTGGCTCACCTTCTGTTCAGGTCGGTCGCGTGATAGGGGCGTACGAGAATTATACTATACATAAAATCTACATACTGACTCACCTGTTCCATCTGTACCGGTAAAGCACTAAGAACGTACGTTTATATTAATTTCATTACATCGGTAGTAGCTCCAAAATAAAGAATCAGTACTATGAGCATTTGGCTGGTGCTGAAGACATATCCATTCCTCTTTCGAACTGGATTCGAAAGGACCTTTCTATATATTCCATATGACGAAAGCCTTGATCCTTGACGTATTAGTTGATATACTTTTAGAAATTTTCACAGCTGTGGGAATATTTATCAAAAGCGAAGATTTACTGTGAATACAAAATGTAAATGTTGGACACATTCATTTAAATAATCTTATTTGGGTGCACGGTGCTTCTTTGTCTGTCATTGTGATGAGGAGAGTAACAAGAAGTGATTTGGCTCAACGTATAACTTAGTATACAGGTATGTCTAATATGATCTGATCTTAAAGTAGCAACAGATGTCTGATTCCGCTTCACTTGACCATGAAATACCGGAGACCTGTGAGACCGTATGGTCTATGTCATAGTTAGACCTATGTGAAAACATCTAAAGTGACAAAGTCGTCCTTCTTTGCTACAACAGGGGTATTCAAATGATTGGAGTTTGAATGGAACCAAATTTTGATCCTTGGCTCGTTAGGCCAAATTTGTGATCGTGGCCTTCCAAAAAGTAGTCAGCTTTTCAGATTTCTCATAGTTTTGGAGATTTCTGCCTGTCAAGCGGACACGCCGTAAAATAACATTAACGAAGAAAGTGAAAGTCAGTCATCTCCCGTATTCCCCCTGTTCATGTTAATGGGTGCCCCACAACAGTCAGATTGTGGAATAATCATGTTTGGCAATGACTAACGTGGTCGGGTGATCATGCATGCTTGCAGTCTTGGTTGACACGTGTCATCGTATCTCATTTGCGTAGATTGATGTTCATGCTATTGGTCACTGGAATCTATGATCCAGACTACATTATTTACAGGCCGCCGCCATATAGCTGGAATGTTGCCGGATGCGACACTAAACAACAAACAAACAAAGCAAACAAATAAAGACGGCAGTTTTCGATTGCAGAGATGTGTTGTTTCCAGTAGGCATTACCATATTACTAGCACTCACTTCTCAGGTCATGGCTTCAGTTCGGGAGGTTTTCGTCGCAATTTGTATTTTTGTGTTGACGGACTCACAAAAATTACTACATGTATTCTGTAATGGAAACGTTTCATGTCTCAGTGGTTTGGGAGAATCTTAAGTTAGCTGTAGTTTGGGCGACGGTGGACAGTTTATACACTTTGCGTCATTAAGAAAGGGCCAAATGATATATTGCACATGTGAAGAAAGGTTTCTCAGAAACAACAGAAGTAAGCGTGTCATCATAATGTTTAATGTGTTGACGATCGTGACACAAACTGACAGACAGACAATAAGTTCAAACAACACTAACAAACATTAGTTGTATAGGCCAACCCCCCAAAATGACAAACATGAAGTACTCAGTCATTCAATATCTTGTGTACCATCCTCGCGCGCCCAAGACACCTGCTTCTAGTGTTCCGTATCGAGTACATAAAGACAGCTTGTGGAATCACATAACATTCCTCTTCTAGAGCTCTGCAAAATCCTGGGAGGGCCACTGGTGCTGGGCGACCTGTGTACACACGTTGACCGTGTTCATCTCAGGCATGCTCATTTGCGTTGAGGTTTGATGAGCATGCTGGCCGTTCCATTCGCTCTACACCCTGCTGCCTCAGGGATTCCATGATATTTCTGACCCTGTGAGGACTAACGTTGTCTTCTTACAGTAAAGGAGGTCGACCATAACCTGCATAGCCTGCAGGAGTGGCACTTCTATTGGAGCCAGAATCCAATCCTGATAACGCTGTCCGGTACGATTATCGTTGACCACGTGGAGTGAAGTACATCAGGTAGGCATAATCCCTGCCCAAACCATGACCGACCCCCTTCTAAATGGCCACAGTTGTATCTGTGATTTGCTCTCGATTGCAACTATAAGTCCTCTATAGCTGTCTGTGAAGAGCACGAGACCATTGACGTTGATTCTAGCGGTCAGGTTGTCTACTCTATCTCAAACTCGACTGCCTGTGACGTGGAGTTAGTGGTGGACTACCTTCATGCAGATCACCTACAGTCGACGAACGGTGCTCCTGGATATCCTTTCATTGTTAACATTGCAGTGCTCTGTCTGAAGGTCTGTAACCTTGAATCTGTTAAGAAATCTGTTACGTAATCATGTGCCTATTATCTCGGACTGTTGTGTCTCTGGTGCGGCCTTGTCGACATGCATATTTGGCTTGAAATCTCTGCTACAGTCTCTCAGTAGCACTTTGACTCGCAGTAAAGCGAACATCAACCTGCCGCAAAGTTTGACTAGATTCGAAAAGGCTCGTAGCCGGGCCACTTTCAGAAAGTGTAAAAAAATGTCTAATTTTAAGCTGCGATTTCAAACAGGTACCCGAACAGTGAACGACAGTGAAACGGCATTAATGCCTGTGTTTTGTCCACCACTTTCCTTGGATAGAGCGACTTGGACGTGCAGATCATTGAAATTAAGTGGCTGGTGGATTTCTATATTGACAGTTTGAATAAAACATGTTCCATTTGTAACAGAATGTATCGAATGTTAAAGATTATAATGATAACATATCAACGGTATGTATTTTTCCATATTGTTAAGAAGGTTTGTAAAACATTCATATATTTCAAACCAAAACCGAAATTTTTTTAAACTTTTAAGAAATAATGTTACCAATAGCTTGACCCTTCATTAACGGCGCCGAGTATATAATACTCAAAATTTGATAAGGATCATAGATATTTTTCTTTTTAAAAAAATAATAGCTGCATAATTGGCAATATTGTGTTCAAGTGGAATTAAAAACGTCTTCAACAAACTTGCACGTGCATTCCATGCCATGGGAAATGTGTTTTTCATCACAGTTTATACTTTTGCTACCATTGCACGATTTTCACTCAGGCATCGGTGTCTGATTCTTTCTAAAATTTCAAACTCACTTGAGTGTTTACACCACGTGTATCAACACAATGCCCCCTCAACGTGTGCGGCGTCGCCAGACGACAGAACAACTGGGCAGATGTATTGGAATGCTTGACGCTGGCTATTCACAACGTGACGTTGCAACGTGACGTTGTAAACAGGGCCTGGAAGCGACAGCAAACTTTTGGTACAGCAGCACACCGACATGGGTGTGGTCGTCAGAGGTCGACAACCCAACGCCAAGACCATTTTGTGGATCTTCGGGCACGACGCCATCCCTTATGGACAGCAACCAGCCTACGTAACGACCTCCTGAACGAATCGGGGATGAATGTGTCCACTCAGACGATACGGAATCGTCTTTACAATGCAGGTTTCACCTCGAGAAGGGCATGTGTTTGAATCCCTCTGACTGTTCGATTGGACTGGGCTGAAGATCATGTCACTTGGACACATAACGATTGGGTTCCAGTTCTGTTCACCGATGAGTCCAGGTATTGTTTGGACTTTACAGACAGGAGGCACCGAGTGTGGCGACGACAACGTGAACGTTTCCATGATCCCAACATCAGTGAACATGACCGTTATGGTGGTTCTATCATGGTCTGGGGTGGAATCAGCAGGGATGGAAGAACAGATCTTCATGTCCTGGAGAGAGGAACAATGACGGGGAGGCGGTACCGGGATGAGATCCTCGATGTTTACGTCAGACCCTACGCTGGTGCTGTTGGCGCTGAGTTCATCCTGATAGATGATAACGTCTGTCCTCATCGCGCCAGGGTGGTGGAGCAGTACCTTCAGCAGGAGACAATTGTCCGGCCGGACTTGAACCCGATTGAGCATATCTGGAACATGCTGCAGGTTGCCCTTTCACGCCGTAGAGCACAACCCATAACTTTGTCAGAGCTCGGAAACGCCCTCGTGGTAGAGTGGAACAACCTTCCCATTGGAAACATCCGGCCGTTTATTGACAGCATGGCTCGACGTTGTCAAGCCGTCATTGATGCAAGGGGAGGCCATACCCGCTATTGACACTTCATCGACTAATTGTAATTAATGATGGACTATCCACATAAATCTGTGTAATTCTTTCCCTGGTTTGCTGTTAACATTTTGAAATGAAATGCCTTTTGGTGTTATCAGATTTCAAACATTCCGTATTGATAAAAGTTCATGCCGTTCATGAATTTTCATTCATAAACTGAGTAAACACGTTTCTGCCGTTAAACCACATGTGTTGTAACCTAGATCGGTGACTGTTACCCTGATTCAGCCGTTCAAACACATGACATTGTGTTGTTACCTAGATAGGTGACTCTTACCGTGGTTCAGCTCTACAAACACCTGGAGTTGTGGTATTTTTCCAGTAACAATGCGTGTGATGTTACAGCGAGGAATGGTAATTCTCCTGGTTACAGACTGAATTAGATGGATCTCGTGCCGTGGAAGAGAAGTGTTTAACCTGCTTAAAACATTATCATATCTGTCCGATGCATTTGTGAAAGAAATGTAGGCTGTCTAAATGAAAGAATGTCGTAAACACAGCTGACATAGTCCTCTCGATGGATTATGTTTCTGATCACGTGACACTACCGACAATTGCTTCTGAATGTAGTTCATTACATGCCATGTTGCTTTAGAGAAGAAATAATAATAATAATCATGGATAAACACCCTAAGCATCGTCGGTTATAGAATTCATTTCATCTATAAAATCTCGCGCGTTTGTGAGTTATTGAAGCGTACGTAAAATTTACATATTGGCCCGACAATGTCACCACTGAGAGAGATGGTCGAATTCACGAATCAATCAAGTAATCTTCTGGGGATTTGCATGTTTTTCATTTGATAGTTTATACCGTAGGTGTCTGTGTTGACCCAGGGGTGTTTAACTAATAAAGTGTGCATCAATAGCATACGATAACATATTTTACAAGCACAATTCATAGTAAAATATAACCCCGAATGTTCATGATATCGCCGGAATTGTCCCATACATCTCTTTCAGTTATGGAAATAAGTCTAGTTAGTTTTGTGCAAGTGAAGTTACTTTCGAAATGAGATCATTTTGTTCAGATCATACATCTTCATAGAGGGTATGTGTAATTTTCTTTAACGTCGCTCTCTGAAGACTGCTAGTAAAAAATAGTGGTGTTTTTATTTTGTTATTGAGCTGGTCGTAGTTTTCTCACAATAGTCCTGATAGATAAATGGTGTCTACTGTTTCACAAATATGATCCAGCTTTACAGTTACAATACAATACAATTTCATCATGCAATGTATGTATGTATGTATGTATGTATGTATGTATGTATGTATGTATGTATGTATGTATGTATGTATGTATGTATGTATGTATGTATGTATGTATGTATGTATGTATGTATGTGTGTGCGTGTGTGTTAATTCCATCACTGTTTTGTCATTCACATAGTTCGACACGGTTGCTGAACCCAGCCACAGCATTTGCAAGTAATGACTTTAAGCTGAAAGTTAATGAAACTTTATGGAGTCGTCGCAAATATGTCACAGAAACATGGAATCGTATGAGACAATGTTTGTCAGCGAAAAAAAAGATGATATATGTAGGCTCCAAAGGCTGGGGCTCTTGAAACATATGTCACCGGAAGAACTGAAAGAAGGTTATCCCTTCAGGGAGTCCCTGAACCACCCCCACGTATTAAGAGAGGGTCGTTGTGACCGATATCTCAAAGCGCTCGTAAAATATCCTCTGAAGATCCACACAGTTCTCCAACATGCTGACTTCGTGGATTCCTTGGAGTAGTAATTCAGTGACAGCATGTGTTCCTGCAGCATGGACAAGGTTTACTCTTTATGACGCTGGATAACCAGAGCTAGGCGGAAAAGAGAACGCGGTCACCAAATAATTTCAGGGTACCTTAACTGCTGCCAAATGAAATATCTTGATGATAAAAGAAATATTGAACTTCCTTGTGGCAGTGAGATTAATGAGATAGTGAGTTAGATATGGGTACGAAAGCACACAAAACCTCCCAGCCAAGAGCTATATCTAGACAGCCACAACTGACTGATTTAGTTTCGGGATCAGGAGAAAGAGGGTACGTTATTCTCTCCTTGTTTACTTAAGCTAAGCACTTTTCAAACACAAGTCTTATTTATTTTTACTTGACGGAACGATGTCTTGATGACAGTTGTACCCAATGTAAAAAATCGCCTTGCGGTTGTTGATTTTGGTATATAATCTTGTTTAAATAGTTTAAATATGGACATGGGATCTGTATAAAAATAAACAAACAAATGCGTTTTGACGAACATGTTATGGAGAACTAAATCCCCCGATATCAACACTCGCGGTTCTAAGGAAAAAGACGAACCCCTGATGTTGACAGAGCTGAAACGCGAAACAAGAGCACGGTTGGGAAAACTATCGTGCGACATTTAATTCCGTTCCTAGACATTCACTTTCTGCGCACTTCCTGTGTTGTACCTTAAACCAGAGATCGTCCTCTGATAGTGGGGGATAATCCCTTTTCCCTGCCCATCTCACGGCATTCTCTATACATTTAACTCGGCTTGCGACACTCCGCCCCCTCCCCTCCGTCCAGTTATCCCACAAGCACTGTTTATTAAGGGCACCATTTCACTTAATCCTCTTTGCCTACCCAGAACGCCAGGCCTCGGCGCCGCATCACGCCGTCAGGGTGCTCACAGTTAACACAACACCCACCCATCGCCGGTCACTGCGAAATGTAAGCTGTTAAATTGTTGGCAGAATATATGGGCGCATAACACCGGCTTAAAATTGTCAAATAAGACATTCGGGCATGGCACGTACCTATAAAGACCGTCCTGCCGCTGTCAAAATCGGGTATTTGATACGTGTAGTGTATGAAACGCTTCTTCAAATTTGAATAATTCTGGTTGGAAGTTTGGCTACGATTATGCAGACTTTCTTTAACGGGTAATTCTCATTTGCATGTTGCCCATTAGAGCAACTTGAGAGATATTTACTCTGAACACTGTAGATCAAGCAGGGTATATAGCAATACGGCGCACTAATGCGGTTGAATAAACAAGGTCTGATGCAGAGTCAACAGAAACTATTGGGATAGTGTTGGTATAAATACAAGATTGGTTGGAATCAAAAGATATGTTAATGCACACATTTTGACGAATATTTGATGTTCAATATTTGAAATTCCAAATGGGGTCTGAATCTGAGGCGTTAGCAGACATATTGAGTTATACATACTCCTTATATAAATAAATACTGGCTTTAATGCACCTCACTTCTGTTTTTGTATGTCATTTGTAATCTTTAGGAAATCATATTGTTATTTTCTTCAGGAGATGTGTCTCTTTATGGTGACCATTGTCCGAGTATCGCAAAACGGGTTGTGCCTTTTCAATGCATTGGTGTTTAATATAATAAGAATAAATTATTTAAGTTAAGAATTAATATTTAATATAAGAAAAGCATATTTTTAAAAAAATATTGAACTCATGTTGCTGGGGCAAAAACAATACAAATGTACTATTTCTTTCCAAAACGGCATCTTTATGTGACTATAAACAGCTTCAGCGCCAAAACGCGGCAATTTTCCAACTGTTTTAGAAGCGTTTGTAGAAATATTCGCCAAAACGTCACCAAGAGAACATGCACAAAATGCACGTGTACGTACGCGGAAATTAATGATGTATCAATAACTATAAAAGGCAAACGTTGCTTTTAATTTTGTCTTTCTTTTTGTTTGGAACTAGAACTTTAGAAAGTGGAGTCGATTCTGGTTCAGTAATGAATCGCGATTTCTTCTTCATTGACGTTTTGCCCCTAATTCCATTCGACAGGTCGACAGGTCGACAGATCCGGTGGTAATTCCATTCGACAGGTCGACAGATCCGGTGGTAATTCCATTCGACAGGTCGACAGATCCGGTGGTAATTCCATTCGACAGGTCGACAGATCCGGTGGTAATTCCATTCGACAGGTCGACAGATCCGGTGGTAATTCCATTCGACAGGTCGACAGATCCGGTGGTAATTCCATTCGACAGGTCGACAGATCCGGTGGTAATTCCATTCGACAGGTCGACAGATCCGGTGGTAATTCCATTCGACAGGTCGACAGATCCGGTGGTAATTCCATTCGACAGGTCGACAGATCCGGTGGTAATTCCATTCGACAGGTCGACAGATCCGGTGGAGAAAGTGTCGATGAGTGAGGTACGATATCCAACACACAAAGATCTGAGTTAGTAGTGGTTCAGGAGAATTTAACAGCAAATAAGTACATCAACGAGGTCCTTGCACGTCACATGCTTCCAATTATGGACGACAGAGGGAGGTGTTCCAGCATGACAAGTCTACTTCACATACAACACGCGGCACGGTCTGCTACCCTGCCACAGGATGACAAGTCTACATCACATACAGCACGCGTCACGGTCAGCTACCTTGCCACAGGATGACAAGTCTACTTCACATACAACACGCGGCACGGTCAGCATGCTACCTTGCCACAGGTTGACAAGTCTACTTCACATACAACACGCGTCACGGTCTGCTACCCTGCCACAGGATGACAAGTCTACGTCACATACAACACGCGTCACGGTCTGCTACCTTGCCACAGGATGACAAGTCTACTTCACATACAACACGCGGCACGGTCAGCATGCTACCTTGCCACAGGTTGACAAGTCTACTTCACATACAACACGCGTCACGGTCTGCTACCCTGCCACAGGATGACAAGTCTACTTCACATACAACACGCGGCACGGTCAGCATGCTACCTTGCCACAGGATGACAAGTCTACTTCACATACAACACGCGTCACGGTCTGCTACCCTGCCACAGGATGACAAGTCTACGTCACATACAACACGCGTCACGGTCTGCTACCTTGCCACAGGATGACAAGTCTACTTCACATACAACACGCGTCACGGTCTGCTACCTTGCCACAGGATGACAAGTCTACGTCACATACAACACGCGTCACGGTCTGCTACCTTGCCACAGGATGACAAGTCTACATCACATACAACACGCGTCACGGTCTGCTACCTTGCCAGTTCTAACGTTATGTCTTGCCATGGCCTTCCTGTTTACCCTATCTAAACCCGATTGAACACCCCTTGAGTGCACTCAGTCGAGGTGTACGTGAACGTCAAAACACTCCTCAGACACCTCCAAAACATTGCAAGAGGAGTGGGGAAGAATCTGCAAAAGCGACATTGTTGACTTATCCAGTCTGTGCCGAGACGGTTCCTAGCGGTAAATGCTGCCAATGGTGGCCATACAAGGTACTGACGCAGTCTTGTAGACTCAAGAAAACAGAACCACAACAAAAAGGCTGCTGTTGTGCTCATGAAGTCTATAGACGTGTGAATTGAAATTACACGAAATAATTGCTCTTAACCTAACGCAATAAATTCTCTAAAATAGCTTATGGGTTTCTTTTCCATAGGGTGTATTATACTCTTGTATGAATATGCACAGTTTCGAGGTATCGGGTGGGGATTGGGTGTGTTTGAAACAGTGCATGACACCTGGAAGGTAAAGCATGTATATAACGACAGAAGGGTTAAGTATGAAATAAAACCGATTCTACCTAAAGTACTACAAATGAAAAACATGGGATATGTTGAAAAGGGATTGAAAGTCGTGTTTAAGGGTGTGCATGTATCTGTCTGTGTGTGAGTGTGTGTATGAGTGAGTGGGCCCGTGTGTGTACGGGCGCGAGCGCGTGTGAGATCCCACTAGTCCTGAATAATTGTTTGTATTACCCTATTTCACTGAGATACCGTGACGTACAGGGAGAGTAACAGCAAGTACCGCTTATTAACGTAAGCACGTACGTACACACACAGAGACATACACAGACGCAGACAGACACAGACACATACACACACAGACACATACACAGACACATACACACACACAAACACACACACACACACACACACACACACACACACACACACACGAAATCCACACCCCACTCCAGGCACTCCTGCAACATTGGTTTCAGTCGCCAACTTAACACCGTGAAACCAAGCCGAATTAGGTATTAAATACGTAATCCGATGTGTTTGAGACTGTTACTGAAAGATGCTTAAAACATCCTAAATGAAAAAGAATTGCCTGCATTTCTGTACTAAATATTCTTATTGTTCTTTTAATGATTTTCTATTTATTTTTCAAAAGGGCATTCTATTTTTTCAGCACTGAAATTGGGCCATGCTGGCAATGGTATTAGGTTATGAAAATAATTATTGTCTAATGACAAAAATAAATAAACTTTTGAAACAAAGTCAACCAAAAAAGGCACATTTTCATATCGCTAATACCAAATAAACTGTTAAATGATTGGAAATGTAATTACGCCATTTATACTTGTCCTGAGATAAGCCGCGAACAGCCCGGTACCATGCGGTGTTTGGCGGCTTCCAGACCGGCAGCCAGATTGGAGGGTGGAGTCTGTTCTTATCTTCTCCATCTGCCGCAGTGTCAGCAGCCACATGATAACCCCGCGAAGTCGGCGTCTCACACCGTCAACACACACCCACATCACGCACACATGTCCAAGCCACACACATACAACTGACTCAAATAGACTGTAGCTTATATTTTTATGTTAAAGTCAATGTGTTCAACCAGTCATTTGGTCAAATCACTGTGGCGATCAATCATTTGATCACGGGACTAAAATAACATACACACAAAGGGATACACCACAAACACACACACACACATATAGATGTACACCACAAATACACATACATGCACACATAGATCTACACCACAAGCACACATAGAATACGCCACAAATACACATACACATACACATACACATACACATACACATACACATACACATACACATACACATACACATACACACACACATATATGTACCACATACACACATACATGCCACAAACATAATTAAAATTGATGCGCCACCAGACAGTTTGGCACTTCCTGTCGTAGGTATTCGATATCAACACAAAATGTGTCTGGAAGAGGGCACTACTAAAACGAGCCTCTAATCAATTCCCATGAAGCAAATCTGCGCTTTGGTTTGCAAAAGGTATGGTTTAAAGTACTCTGACAACGACCTGACTTTCGCAGGTTAACTAATTACCGTTGCGATATACTGGTTGCAGATGCCTTGTGATGATTTCTGATGTCATTCCCCCAGTTCATATAATATACAAAAGCCACACATCCTGTGACAATTTCTGATACGCCTTTACACAATGCATATAGTATACAGGTTGCAGATGTCTTGTAATAATTTCTGATACCCCTTTACACAATGCATGTAATATACTGGTTGCAGATATCTTGTGACAATTTCTGATACCCTTTACACAATGCATATATTATTCATCAAGTGCTATTATTTGAGGAATTACTTTAACCAAAGGCACGTGACAAACACTGTGCTTTTCAAGGAATACAGTTATACATACATCATGATCATATATGAAAGGGAATGCATAGTTTATTTCTTGTACAATGTGTTACATATTTATGAAACCCTAAAGTGATAACAACAATCTTTTGTGAAGCAGTGTAATAATAAAGGCATCCTAATGAAACAATGCAGTGGCAGAGGTATCACTTATGCAACAATGTAGTGGCAGAGGCATCCTTTATGAAATAATGCATTGACAGAGGCATCATTTACGTAACAATGTAGTGACAGAGGCATCAATTATGTAACAATGTAGTGACAGAGGCATCGTTTATCATTTATGAAACAATATAGGCATAATTTATGAAACAACATAGCGAGGGAAGCATCATTTATTAACCAAAGTAGTGACAGAGGCATCAATTATGAAACAATGTAGTGAGAGAGGCATCATTTATGAAACAATGTAGTGACAGAGGCATCAATTATGTAACAGTGTAGTGGCAGAGGCATCAATTATGTAACAGTGTAGTGGCAGAGGCATCGTTTATTATTTATGAAACAATGTAGTGACAGAGGCATCCATTATGTAACAATGTAGTGACAGAGGCATCGTTTATCATTTATGAAACAATTTAGTGACAGAATCATCAATTATGTAACAATGTGACAGAAGCATCAGTTATGTAACAATGTAGTGACAGAGGCATCATTTATCATTTATGAAACAATGTAGTGACAGAGGCATAATTCATGAAACAATGTAGTGACAGAGGCATCATTTATGAAACAATGTAGTGACAGAGGCATCATTTATGAAACAATGTAGTGACAGAGGCATCATTTATGAAACAACATAGGGACTAAAGCATCAATTATTAACCAATGTAGTGACATAGGCATCATTTATGAAGCAATATAGGGACGGCGCTGATGTTTCGAACTGGCAAACTGACTAATACTTGAAGTCTGAAGTTCCCCATGAACGACATTACTACAAAGCCTATACTTACTGATGAACTTCTGCAACTATGATTTATGAAAGTTATAACTGTAATTGTGATCCTTATTATCTGTTTCCTTATGACTCGGACAATTTATGTACCTGGTATTACCAATATAGAAGACGCCTAAAGTTGAACTTGTATCTATTGTCCAGATTTGTCCAACCATTACGCAGTCTGTGTGGTTAAAATCTGGTTAGGAACAAACATCAAGAATTATTTATCCAGTGACAGGAAAAAGCAAACTACTTTTAGTATTGTCTTCCTTTATAAGAAGCTTGGATACAACGAACCCTTCCTGCAAGTAATAGACTAAATGAACCTAATAGAATTAAGTACTGTATGAGCCTAATAGAATTAAGTATTGTATGAGCCTAATAGAATTAAGTACTGTATATGTCTTTTTACATTAATACTTTCCTATTCGACATTAGCTATGTCTCTGACATACCAGATATGCAGGTGAAAACGTATTGTGAAACCTTTCCGTCTATAAATTCATAGCCAAAACAGAAGGACAAAGATTAGTCCGGTATGCAATCTGTAAAGACACGCAACGAAGAAAATAATCTGTTGAAATGAAATATTATCTTATTAGATTAAATCACATTGATTACTTGGTATTGATATAGACAAGATAACACTGTACGAGGACCTATAACATAATGCATCAATCCCGGATATATGAATCCTAGGAAAACGGAACAATTAGCAGCAGTGACGCGGCGACATGTAACCTGCCAAACCAATCACGACTGAAGTGATCGTCGTAAGGCTGAAGACAGATTGTACACATATCTAATCCCACCTGTGTCATGTCAGGGTTTCTCTCAGATTAGGATTCTACCAAGATATAACCTACCTCACATAGCTCTGTAATCGTATGACAGTATTTACCTTACCACTTACACAACCACAATAGACTTGCACTTTTTTGGCATCAGTAATGGTGGATGCTTGTTATGTGTTTGCCAAGCCTTGGTTTACCAACAGTATTAGTGACGACTTCTTTCCAGCTTCAGTGTTTGCTGTAGGTGTGGCCATCAGAGCGCATGCTTACCCTTACAAGGGCAATCTGTACCTTCATCAAGTGCTTATAGTTCTATTGTGGATCCTGACCCTTCTCGTTAGTAAGGAAGCGTGATCGAGTACCTGCAAATGGCGTTCCCACTCTCCCAGTGGAGTAGAGCCACGCGACTGAGTATTTGCCATAGGACACTTCACTAGTTGAAGTACAACTTGCAGGGATTCTCGTACTATAATACAGACTCGTGGGTATTTCAGAGCAGATCACATACCTTTGCATGTTTTTCTTATGGTGAGTACCATTGATACGACAAAACACGGACGTCTAATTCAAACATGAACATCATCACCATATGGCAGTAATTAGTGAGAGAGAGAAAGAAAGAAAGAATTTTATTTTTGTGTCACAAGTTATAAATATCTAAAATATACGTACGTAATTTAAAACGCTGCTAAAATATACCATCCGGCCATATGGCCTACGACCCACAAGACACTACAGAACGTCTAGTGGTGCATGAAGTGAATAATCTCTCTATAAGCACCAATGGTGAGTGTAAAAAAGGGTTATAGTGAATAGTGTACCGACACTTCCATGTTCACCAGTAAAGATATTTAGTTACAGGACTACAATATGCGTTTACGTCTATGAAACATTTTAGTAACCAGTACAGCTTGAGGTTTGAATAACTTAGCATTAGGTAGTATGAATGCGACCGGGTAGCTAGGCGACAAGTGAGAAATAAAAGGATTAATAATTAGTACATTTTCCCATAAGTCAAATCGTAAGTCCGAATATAACGGACAGCTAATCAAAAAGTGGACATCGTCCTGAATCGTATTGCTATCACAAAATCTACAAATTCTATCCTCTAGGAGTGTTGTGGGGCGTGTAAATCTACCGACCTCTATTTCCAGAGGTAGGGTGCCACAACGTAGTTTACTAAGGATACTACGGTGAGATCTAGGCAGAATTTCAGTGACATATGTTTCGGCTGTTAATAATTAGTATACACGTGCTGATGTTATGGTCAGCATCGTACAATGGACTTCTTGTTTTGTGATTTCCTGTGACTAAGGAAATGGTTTTGTCTCTAGTTAGCTTCGGTTCATCGGTTGGAAGTGAAAAATGATTCAAAAGCTTGTTATATCCAAGTTACGATGTGAATATTGCAATATATTGCACTGTTGTAGGGAAACTCCGTTATTCCGAACAGGACGTTCACGGAAATCCACCGCGTCACAGTTCATATTGGGGTCGTCGCCGCGGATGCCAGGAGGCTCGATTCCTCGGTCACGTCTCGTTTCATAATATATTTTGGTCCTTGAGATATGTACAGTCATGACTGAAGGTGTATTAAAATAACATACACCAGTCACAGCTTGGTTGACGTAAACAGACAACGAGGTCAACCTAAGTTATGATTAACTTGTGTTAGGTTAAATAACTGCTATGTACTTATAGCCTTTGTTTCCAAACTACATAATGAGAATTACAGTTTCAAATCATTCTGACAGTTTGTTATCTGCTGAACATCTGTTTGCAGCTACAAGTTTATGAAACAATTAGTTTAATCGACGTTTACTAAGTTTTGCATTGATCGCGTAGAAAGCACACCTGTTAAATTCAAAAGATATCAGTGACAACGATGAAACTGTGTACATGTGCATCCTACTCTATAACTATCTATTTTAGTGACATATAAGACGAAACTTCGCTCCAGAAGCCAATACACACCTCAAGGGTGCCGAACTTAGAATCACTCAACTGTCAGAAAATACGCATAATTTTGTCAGATCACTAGAAAGAAAACGTTAGGGTAGAGAAGTTGATTGAAAAAATGATACTTTTGCCAACATCATATTCGACGTAAAAAATAATAATCACAAATCTGACATGATGCTGCTTGAGAAAGAACATGTCAGTTTTGACAGACAAATATGGAAAAGTGAATTTGAACTTCCTAACGTGTCATCCGAAAGCGTGATATCGAAAGATCAAAAGAACATTATTTTATTAAAAGTTTCTACTTTTCCTTTTTGTTACCAACGTTCGTACAAAGTTTAAAACTGTTTAAAACTGTTTTGAATAAATTGCGTGTGTTTACGTTTAATGTCTAGCCACGTTATTTTGCTGGTTCCGAGTAACGCACAGCTTGATAAATATGTTTATTAACATACTTTAATGACAAAAACATAAATTTGAACAAGTTACAGTGGAACATACATATACACATATCTTTACAAGACCCGTGACGTAAATGATTCATAAAGTTAGAAACTAAAAAAATATTTGCCAATATTTGATCAAAATCTTGACTCTCGTATCAAAAGTTAACACTGTTTCAACATGACAACAAAAAATACACTCAAGGTGCACAGGTACACTATAAAGCGGGACGGCTTGTCTTTAATAGCAAGGGACGTAAATTGCCAGCTAGAATCCTGTGTGTCACATAACGTCATTCCCCAACACCTTGCTCGCTTTCATGTCCCAGCTGGGCCCAAGCAAGTCCTATAAACATTGACTTGCCGTGATCACCGAGTGTCACCTGCAGGGGTTTACCTTTATTACCTGCCTAGGTGATAAGAACAGGATTTCTTAACTCTAACTATACCAAACCAAACAGTTCAGAAAGAATGCGCCATTTATCAGCTGAATGATGAGCTGTATGTAAACACGTTCGGTTAATGGGATGTGTGTTATCTCCGACTGTATGAACCTGTGTTGCTCTCATTATCGAAGTCATATAACGAGCTTTGTAATAATTAATATTCAGCTCGGGATAGACGTTAAACACCCCCAGTGTTCAGATGTGTATACCTTTGTGGTATTCTTTCCATTGTTTATTTGTCGTTTAAGGTACTATTTCCCTAACCCCAATACACCTGAATTGACGGTCTGAAAAGACAACTCGCATAATTGTCACACAGATGACGCCTGTCTTATAAATGTGAACGCAGGTACTGCTTTCAATAAATACCAGACATAGAGTTAGGTTTACATGCACACATTTTCTATCACAGAAAAACTTGTTTATGTATAAACCGCATTGCTACTTCCATATGCTAACTCAACCAATACAAAAAGCAATCCGTGCATATGAAGTCAACTTAAATTTTGTATATGCATGAACCGTGCAGTATGGAAAAGCATTTGTAAAAACGAGATAAACTCTCGAATTCTGTATGCATGAATTGCACATGTAGAAAACGTTTTGTGCATATGAGGCAACGTCGTAAGTTCTATTGGCATGAATTGGACATGTAGAAAACGGTTTGTGCATATGGGGCAACGTCTTAAGTTCTATTGGCATAAATTGCACATGTAGAAAAGATTTTGTGCATATGAGGCAAAGTCCTTAGTTCGACTGGCATGAATTGTACAAGTAGAAACGCGTTTTGTGCATGTGAGGCAACGTCCTAAATTCTGTTGACATAAATTGCTCATGTAGAAAACCTTTTGTGTATATGAGGCCAACTATATGCATAAACTGCGCAATACTTAAAGCAATTTCACGCATAATATGGCCTGCTAGCCAATGATATATGCACGAACTGCTCAATATGTGTACGGTGCGGTGCGGTGCGGTGCGGTGCGGTGTGGTGCGGTGCGGTGCGGCATGGTATGGTATACACCTCACACTACTCGTGATCATCCAGACAATGATCGCACATAGCAAGAATGAGAATGACCCTTACAAGTGCTTGACGTAGTCGAGATCCAACATCCAAAGAAAACAGTTGTCAACTGTCATAAACCATGTGCAATACAAACATCTTGGGTAAATCTCTTGCATTTGAGTCATGAAAGGCACCAAACACTCTCTTAGCACTGGCATCGTCCATATGGAAAATCGTTGTTTTTTTTATTTTTGGTAACGGCGACACAAACTGTCTTTAAGAAGAATATAGAGCTGGCCATGTTTGATGTAGGCTGGAAATAGAAACAACCGGAAGTGTGTATTGGATAGTGACGTAGTAGATGTGGGTGTCTCAGTGAACTTCATGTGTGAAGAGTGCCGGCTACTGCTCTCAGGGTTGTAATGTTTTCATATCAACTGGTTAAATGCGAATGTTTAAGTGTATACTTTCTTTCAATTCCGTAACATAGTCAAGTGTCCACGATACACACTGATGTGAGGGGATTCTAGTCCTGGTCAGGAAATGTCATCCGCCTTTGTGTAGAACCCGTGCACACCTGCCTTGCTGATAATAATTTTGAGGGGCAACAGTGGTTACTGATTTAAGGTGAGCAGGACAAAACAGGTACTGCAATTGCCTATTCGGGTCCTGCATCACTTGTGACGTTCACGCCAAGAGGGCACGCAGCGATGTCACCGATGTACCGTTAAAATCGGCATCAGGGCCTACACAGTGGTTTTGCTTCATTGATGCATAAAAAAGTAGCCCAAAGTCAGTTAAAGTCTCAAAAGAATAACATTTATACGTTGAAGCTTAGTCTGTATATCATATGCTCACACAACACGTCAATACGAACACTGAGCGTGGATCTCACCTCCACAGTCAAGGTCATATTATGCGTTAATGCCGGTTGACCTGAAGTGTGCTCTCTGTCTTGTAAATTCTGACTAGTACGGCGATATGATGGGAGTTATCAGGGCACGGTGTGTGTAACGTTTAAATTACCCAAAGAAGAACAACATGATTCGACTGTGAAGTATATTGCCCCAGTCGCTGTCACGTTTCCTGGTAACCGATGTTGAGACAGAGAGAGGGAAAAGAGTCCGCTCTTTAGTTCAAAGTGGACGATCTACCAACATGGCCGTTTGTTACCCGGCATCCAGCCTGTTCTCGCGTCTCGAGATTACAACGTGATTTACAAGAAAGTAATTCTCTCTTGAGCGTGTAAAATAGTTTAAAATTGAATTAAAGTTGTCGAGTATCGCTTTCCTGAGCCCTGGGTGATATTAGAATAGGGATCAAAATTCCTGACTTAGGTCACGTGGTTTGTTTGCACCTAATGCCATGCATGTGCACAGCTGTATGGATTGACCCGGGGGGTGGAGGCTTGTTCCCCTGGGTGCAACCTGTCGTTGGTACGCTACATTCACATTAGTGATGTGACACACTGAGTTTAAGGGCATTTGTTATGATAATCCGGTTGCCCTAGACTTTTATACACAGGTATTATGAGTTGGGAGTCTTTCCTTGATTTCGTCTTACCTTGGTCAGAGACAGGCTGATTTATTGTGAAATCTGGTAGATAAATACGAATCAGATGTGAACATGGTGTTTACAAGATCATTACAAATCCTACCTGAGAATTAACATTACCTAAAGCTGATTAATTTAACAGACCAAACAAGTTCATGTTATCGACCAGATTCGTTAAACGATATATCTTGTTTTGTCAAAAGTAACATCCTTTGGACACACATTCATGCATATATTAAAAAAATACATTTACACAGTCACACAGACACAACGTGCATGTGTATATATTTATTTATTTTGACAAATGTGTTTTCCACGTATGTGTTCAATAACAACAAGACCCCTCCCATCCCTCCAATCCCCCAAGCCCTACCCCTACAGCGGACATGAGTACACTGATATGTATATACAGTAAGACCCATTCCCGTCACTTTGTCAGTTTGTATTACAACCCCATGTCAATATCAATTACGGCTCATGGGTAATCTTTTCAAGAAAGACCTGTCTACATCACGCGCAATCCACGACTTTTCTGACACATTTACAGCAATTATATTACTTATCCTAAACGGTCAGTACTATGTTATATAGGTGTTTACGAGAGAATCTAATCAGCTGTAATTAATGTTACACCAGAGTTCAATACCTCCCTTCTCTTAACGGTCGCTAGTTCTGTAATGACAGTCAATGAGCTCCCCCGGTGACGTTGGGTCGCCGGCAAAAATTTGACTGACGTTTGTGTGCTGTGTGACGAGGCTTCATTTCATATAAAAACAGTTACACTTGGTGAGGAAGTGTTTAATCACGCGAGTAACTTGCTGTTGAAAACTTGATAGAGTGTATGAAGAATCATTTTGGAACAATACTGCTCTGCGATTGGTCGGTGTGATTGGTAATGACCGAACTGACACGTCCATTTTTTAAGTGTGCGCATGCGTGTATGATCTTCTTGTTGAGAGGCACCGTGCTGTTTAACGTTATTCATGCTCGAGAGGCCAAGGGAGAGTTTACCGATCTGAAACTAATTTTGTCACATTTTATCTCGTATAAATTTGCAGTTATGTTAACAGTGAACAAAGAGAAGCGTTGCAACAAAGGTGCAGGTTGATAACGGAATATTTTGACCGGGTTCCTCCTGTGAACATTATATTAAGTGTACAATGAGGCGTTTGTCTCCATAAGAAATCATACATATATTAAGAAGATATGAAGTGAAAAAAGAACGAGATTCGTGATAGAAAAGAACACACATAGCTTAAAAACCTGTTGTTTCGAAAACCACGTCGTCTCTTTGTAACAAAACATCTATGCATCTCATCGTTAATTAGAACACCTGTTAATGTGAACGATTATATTTGTACTGTTCTGTGTAGATTTCAGAGGCCAGTAGTGACATCAGTGTCATCACGAATGCATTCAGTTCTTCTATGAAGAACTCAAAGATTAAAAGTAAAGTACTAATCACTAAAGTGTCAATAACTAGTAGTACTAACAGTTTATTGTTGCCTTAACCGGAGTTAGTGAGTGTATGGTTGAGAAAGTGACGTAACATGACTCGGTTGAGCATATGATTTAAATATTTTCCCCATTCAAATGAAAAGTAATTATTCTACCATACATAAATGAGTATATATTCATAAAAAGTGATATTTAGTGCTGACATTTGAGTTTCGTTTTGTCGTTTCTTTTCCGTGGCTCTTTTCGAAAATGAGTTGAAAAATGATTTTACGGATTTTTTTCATGAACATATTTTCAAAGTACATTACACACATTGTCCTGTTTAATGTATCCTGTAGGGAGAACGGAAGGTGAGAGCTTTACGCACTATTGGATTATAGATTATCTTGACAATATACAGAACGAAGTTTACATCACTTCGCGACACAAAACACTTTTGACAGGTAAATTTGTATAGGAAATGTTGATACAATTCTGCCACATCGCAAGGTGGTATTTACATAAATCCTGCAATCGTTGTCAATTAAACCTGAATGGCAGTTATTGACAAAATCCTATGTTCATTGTCAACCCAACTTGATATAGCCTGCTGTTGATACAGTCGTGTAACGTTGTCAATTACACGACGGTTGACGGATGTTGATACAGATACCAGAATCAATACCTGCACGTAGCACAGCCTCTGTATCCCCTTGTTACCTTCTGAGCGCCAGTTGTCTTCGTTTTTCCTCAAAACGCTCTGTCATTCATTGAACATAGTCTACCGAGTACTGGCGTATTAAGACGATTGAAAGGTGAAATGTGTTTATTTCCTTACTGTGTACACATTGAAGAATACGGTAGCAATAATAGCAAAGTGCACCGAGCATAAATACACGACTTGTTCTATAGGTACACAGAGAATGAAAATATCGAATATTATTCCATAAATGATTTCAAAATGGACCAATGTTTCAAAAGGTATTAAGGCATTAGACTACGTACGGATGTAACGACAACACACGACTCTCTTTATTCTCACGCTAATGACTATTTAAAAGCTGTCTTTGATCAAGTTGAGGGCTTTTAGCATTGGATCGTTGTGTATGCATGTGCTTCTTAGTCGGTGCACGTGCAGGTTGGGGAGGGATGCTGTTGTTGTTGGTCTGCGCACTCCATGACCTCGAGAAGTGAGGGGAAGATGTTGAAATTCAAGGAACAGGTGAAGAAAAGAAAGGTTTGCATGGATTAATCTGGTGTTTTCAGAACAAACGCTTTGGCTCGACCCCCCGTTTGGTGGGTGTCTCCCAATCTGCCAACCATAACCTATCATTGTCTTGTCACCAGCCACGATTCTAGCGCACCGCCCTGATCCCCAAGGGGGACTTCTGAAAACAACCCACACTGATTTGTCTTCTACCTGACACAGCAGATTCAATATGGTCCTACTTGGAAGCATCTTGAAGTCTCATCCTCCTCCTATTCTGGGTTTAATAACAACAAAGTCATGTTCAGGAGCAGAGAGGACAGCCTACTGCTGAGCCGGACAATGTGTCCAAAACCACAAATGTTGGTCAAACGCCCTATGTCCATCACACTACACTTTAAAGGTCATGTTATTTCGGCCAAAGACAATACAAACATCTGCTTGGGATGACCTCGTCCGTAAGTCTTTATCCACTGACCAATTAATGATTGCAAGTGATTGGTCAAGGTACTCATCACCTGCCCCTTGTTTGACAGGAGAGATTCTTTCCATGAATGTTCTTGTAACTGTTTCGTTTTGACTCAACTACAAACCCACATGGGATATCCTTTTGAATCTTCTATCTATAGAAAACTAAGTACTTCAGCTGACACGGTTTTGTTGTAAAACCTTGGTTTATACTTCAAGATGGGTGGAAATAATGTCAATTAACCCCGAAACAACAATCTCTTATTGATCCAGTTTTACAGTACTAAAGAGTACATATCCAGTATCACAAAGATACATCGATCTTACAAATGATTCATACAGTTTCATTATCTTACATGTTACATGAATACAACTTTGACACTTGCCTCACATATCGGTGTCTTACATGTTACAAAATACACTTATGTGACACGTCATATTGTGCTTTGTTATGTTCATAGAAAGTATGTTACATGCTATGGGGCATCTCACAACATGCCTAAAAGACCCAAAACGTGTAAATTTATTATTTTGTTCTTTCTAAAACAGCTCATTATTGTTCATGTGCTGTGATGTTTACATTCTCGTGTAAACACAAGACAGATGTTCACTCCATGCAGTTACAGATTACTAATCATAGAAACACACCATTTCATACTTTTATTTGTATGGAGTTTTCTAACCTGTTTTTGTGAGCATTTAAACATTTCACAATTTATGTGTAAAAAAAATTGAGCTGATCACTAATTTTCCCCCAAAGTAGTCTTTAATTATTCATATTTTTATCAAGTAGTCAGTGAAGGGTAACACAAACAGTAACAACATCTCATTGACAACACGTGCATAGTGCTCATTTCAATTTTCCAAATTGCCACCTTCTATGTTTTCCTTTACAACACCTACATCCCGTCCTATTGTATCCCCTAAACAGCAGTTGAAGGCCCTGTCCCCTTCCATCGCTCTAATAAATGTTTTACCAGCCCTTAAGTCACCCCATCCCTACATGGGGCCCCTTATACTGTAATCAGGGTCTCAGGTGCACTTCCTTCCAACAACCCCTTAACAAATTGCTATAAACAAAACCAAGGGGGTGCTGCATTTGGACTAAACACCCGTTAATAACCGGTTAAAACTTAAGTTACCATGAGCAAAGACTTTTGCATTGTTGGCACTTTTATTGATTTTCAAATCTTGAAAACAATTTTACACTTGTCCTCGCCTGAGTGACGAAGCTGACAGGGTTTGCTAACATTTACTGGGTCCCAGTAGGGGTCCCAACAGGGTGCCTTCTACACTTCAACGAATGTATAGTCCCTCCTAAGTGTGAAGCATAACGGCCCGAGTCTGTGGTCGTTCCAGCCACTTGCTCCGGAATTGCGGCCCACTACGGTGCCCTTAGAAATGTGCGCTGTTGAGAGAGGCGGTGAAAAGAAGGACAAACGGGACAGAGAGAGCCGTAGGATTTGTAAACATGACTTGAGGACTACGGATTCACACGTACTTGTGACAAGAAGAAGCTGGATGTGACAGCTCTACATTGGAGCACTTCTCTGATTGTAGAAAAGTGTTGTGGAGCAGTTGCCACACTATCTGCTCGGTAGGAAGTGTTACAGAGAAGAAACTACTTAGGCCAGGCTCTAGAAGCACCCAGATAATGTTGAAGTGATTACATGTGTCGAGTGGGTTAAACAGAGTTGTTAAACTAGCACAGGATCTTTACTCTGTGTTTCCTCATTCTATTCTACTTCACACAGATACAAATAAACTGCCGTCGTTTAACTGAGCCAAGTGTTTGCTAGGGAAAAGCAAACCTTATGTCATTAATACCTAAATGATACTATGTTTAGTATGATTATATACATCTTGTTTCATTGTTTTCAATACTACTGGGGAGGTAGGGTATTCAGTGGTTAAGCGTTCCCTCATTACGCCGAGAATCCGGGTTCGATTCCTCACATGGGTACAATGTGAGGAACCCATTTCTGGTGCCCCCGTTGTGATATTGCTGTAATATTGCAAAAAGCGGCGTAAAACCAAACTCATTCACTCACTGCTGCTTATGATGCTGCTGAAAGTGCTGCTGCTACTACTGATGATGTTGTTGTTGTTGCTGCTGCTGCTGCTACTACTACTACTACTACTACTACTACTAACCCCACTGTACCGCCACCACTACCACTACCACTGCTACCACTACAACTACTACTACTACTGAAATTATTACTACTATTATTATCATTACCATTGCTACTACTACTGCTACTACTACTACTACTACTACCACCACCACTACTACTACTGTACACACCTATCCTACAAATACTTTAATACCTTAGTATTAGTTTCGAGGAAGATATTTGTATAATGCATAAGCCAAGCTACAAAAACCATGAACAGAATGATAAGAGCTGAACAGTCATACTATTTATGCTGCAACGTATGTCATGTTGTGAGTAGCTATCAGAAAGCGAGCATCATTGGGGTAACACTTGGTATATGTCAAAAGTGGCGTTTGCCCCGGGCATAATTGTTTCGTCACCGATGGGAAAAATTGTAAATGTGCTCTCTGCTTTCAAAGGAGCCTGGTTTCTTCTTTAAATTCTGCCGCATAAATTTTTAGAGAATATCATTCCAAACACTTCTTAAAGTTTGTTTGCACCATAGCTGCAGTGTTGAACCAAATACAAGTCGCCATCAAGGTAGGTGTTAACATTCGTCAACGAGAGGGCAAGTTAGGTCAAAGTTGACTGAAACATTTGTTCCTGAAGATATGGTTTGATTCCCTAAAAGGTTAAAATTTGCATTCATAAGACCTTTATATCTTTTAAAAATAACATTAGCATAAATACAATGAGGCGTTTCCAGATCTTCTTGTCAATGAGTACACTTACCCCGCAAATGTCCGAAACCACTATATTCAGGCCATGCACCTTGACCCAGTCTCTCACTGACCACTTCTTTTGACAGCATTCAGTTTATTATAATTCTCTAAAGAAAGCAATAGTGTTTAACAATACAGGCCAGCTGTAGTCAAAGTCACCCGGGTTTTATTTATCGTCTTTGTGTAAGAGAATGTTTGTTCTTGTGAAAGATATACGACTTTGTATACCGTTTATATTTACAACCCCCGTCGTGGTCTAATGGATAGTGCCCGGATAATGGATGACCAGGGTTCGATCCTGGGCTGCATTACACCAAGATGTACTTAATATAAGTATTGCCATAAAGCTGTCGGGCGCTCTGCATGTAGAAGACAAGCCAAGGACGGGACGGCTTCGAGTCAATATACACCGTCAAGTTATATTTCACCACCATATCCCAGTGAACTCGAACAGTATTTTTAAATACAAGCAGCAACACAAAGCGCGCGCGTGTACACGCAAGCGCATACACGCACGCGCATACACGCACGCGCATATACCTATGATGTTAATATGTTTTCGTGCATTCGGACGACGGCAGCATGACAACATTACATGAACAATGCATACCAGGCGTTGGACAATCACTTCCTGTTCAACACAGATACGCCTTGCAGAATTTCAGCACATAATGTCTTGAAGATTCAATATGTAGGGATAGTACATACGTTTAGTGATTATAGATTTTCTTTACACTATTCCTATTTAAAGAATGGGAGTAGTGTAACAGGAAGTAATTGTGTACTTTAGTTGATAATCATAATAAATAATAATCACCCTTTTTGTAAAGTTAATGCCCCAGTTCATGATACACAGTTTTGTTATGTATGCCCAAACCACATGCAAATATCCTCAAGAAGCAAATAATTCAAAAAACAAACGTTCATAGGCCCCAATCTCCTTGCTGATGCTTTGATGGTGTAAGGTTCCACGTTTTAAAAAAAATGTTGTGTATGTGTAAGCATGTAGATGTAAACACATCGATACACAGTAATGTACAACATATGTGCATGTGACTGTTGCCAGAGGAATATAAACACTGGATGCTAGACAAAGTAAACACATGTTTGACAGTGACTAATGTCTAGCATAGATGTAAAGGATAACAGACACCGAGGCCAAGATATCAATATATAGAATATATTGCGTTTATTTATTCAAAGCTGTTTGCAAAGGACTCAATTCAAGGCATGTCACTTTGTCTGTTGAGTTGCTAATTGACTTTGACGGATCTGCATTGAGGTGTCAGTTATAATCCAGTCCACCCATCCCAGAGAGCTTTCCGTATTTACAAACCACAATGATGAGCGAATGCGGCCAAGATGACTAGAGGATGCTCTGTAATTAACCACGGAATTATTGAAAACGTTGTCTTTGAATACAAACTGCCGAGTGTATGGTCAGGACTAAGCAGTCATCGGTGTAGTCCTAAACTGTGGATTTACGAGGCTGCGTGGCTCTCCCACTTGAATTCTGTCGAAATTGACATCATGGATGCAAATAATGACACAGATTAATACCCACTGTCCAATTTCTGACTTAAGCCCGGACGTGAACACCGCTTCATTTGCATAGGGATTCCATTGGCAGTGTGTCCAAACGTCTAAAGTTGCCCACAAAGCCCGTGTGCACCATTGTCCTGGTGGTGAGGACCAAAGGGGCCAGATTGGTTCTACAGCTGCTGGAACAATGGTAGCCCCAACGCTGAATGAATTCCCTCAATATAATGGCTGAATTGAACAGCCGCTAGAGAGGGAAATTATTTTATCATTACAGACAAATCCTCCTATAGGAACGGCGAAGATTTGGTGGTGACGAGACCAGGTCAGACGGCGACTTGACATGCTAGTTGTTAACGTTTAACCTCCGTACTATTGATATTTCACCGGCAAAGAACGGACAAGCTTGAGAGGACCAAGTGTATTTACTCTGGCGATTTAGAGGCTATGGTTGTTTACCGAAGGGGGAAAGGAAGAAAGGGCTATGAGTCCCGCTGAATAGAAGCTGCGTTTCGCCCTTATTTACCAACACCATCAGGGAAACTTGTTCGAGCAATTTTGATTTGAGAGGACTCTACAGATAGAGTTTATAAGATGCCGATAAATGTAGTGTACATGTGTGCAAGACAAGGCATTACACACAATGGTATTAGGTCTTGCTGCTACACAGGGCTGTTGCGTCCTGCTGATTTCAGCAAACACCGATCATGTATCTCGGACTGACTCGATTGTCTGTGTGGAAAAAAATATCAGCTACATGGATTTTATTCAACATCCTTTTCAAAATCGTGTTCATAATGCTCTTCAAATACAGACGTTTGATTGATTGGTGTTGTTTTTTATTTGATTCGGGGTCCATTTCAAACACTCTCCTAATCATTTGTGAATACCTATGCGCACTTTATTTATTTAATAAAGGTTTGTTGGAACAATTGAATTTTCATACGTTCATTATTTTCCTGTATCTACGTGCCTACATAAAATAGTTTATTTCTGGAGTATCCTTCTTCCTAAAATTAATCTATTTGATCTGTGCATTCACATCACAAATTCCTTATCGAAATTCATTTGAAAACTAATAGGGCTTATTGGCAAAATCCCATATTAAACTATCATGTCGATTTTCGTTTCGTTTCACGATTTCTTCGTACTGATATGACTGTCCTTGAAGCGTCTGTCTGTAAGGTTATGTAACACCGCTTATGTCTTCACAGGTTCAAGGGCCTACAGGAAATGTAATAGCACAGCGCCGGAGTTAATAAAGATCTATATTCGATTAGGACAATATACCAATACTGAGAGGGAGAGCGAGAGACGAATTAAGTGACGTTGTCTTATCCCAGGGAGAATAATGAGTGAAGTATTTGCACACTACTGGTGCTGGAGACACTTCAACAACAGTAGTCCACATGAATAGGAGCAACGAGCGTATGTTTCATGTGATGCCAGCCCAATACCACTGGCAATGTTTAGTTATTACTTAAAAGTGTGGAAATGTGGGTATATTGCAGACATATCTTTAAAAGAATGAATGTTACATACGTATTTAACAGCGATTTGACGAGTTGAAACATCATAAACCCACTGCGGTAATTCAACATAATATTGTAGTATTTTCCCATAAACATTATTCACATATCCTCTGTTTTGATAGTACATTTGAAGATGTGACGTTCCTTATTTTTAGCCATGAACTTTCTGAATATTTGTAAATCTGGAATTGCTATATATAGTCTTGATAAAATGTATGATAAACACCGTTCATTATCATGAACATGTTTTTTGAAAATATGATTGTTTAAATAGACTCACCTGCCGTCATCCTGAGAAGAAAACTATGAACAAATGAAATATAAATAAACAAGTTGAAAAAATAAAAAATAATAACATATGTGTTTTTGGTCGTTTCAAAACCATCACATCTGAAAGTGAGTGAACATCATTGCCAGTTACTAATAATGCACAACATATGCATGTGAACACACAGTCGTGTGTGCGTGTAAGCCACAAAACACTTTCGTAATCGTAACAACGTTTCGCTGACACGCTGAAGGCTGTCTCTAGTCTGCATCATGAACTGTGAATAAACTGGTATTTTCAGCATTTGATTCAGGGTAAATCTGAACAGAACCACTTAGTTTTCTAGATCTAAAAAATGTTCGCAGTCTGTTTTTAATTAAAGCAAAGATCGTAGAAGCTTCGTCGGCTTCTCAGAAAAATAAAGAAAATGACAAATGCGATACAAAAAATCTTTCAATATCAGTTACGAATTATGGATTAGTACACATATTTGCTAGTACATAATTATGATAATATCCGATTCCTTCAAAGGTACTAATTTGTTACAGCTGAGAGCATAATCGACCAGATCAAACTAGTACGACAAATCTATATTAATATCTAACTTGTGACCTTCATAGCTGAAAATGCAATGAATAAAATCTGTTTGTTTTGAACAGCGATGACTGTTGAGAGAAAATAAGGATGAATGATTAAGAGAAAAATTGAATTAAAACAATATCTAAAATCTTATATTCATTTAATATTTCAATACGTACTACTTATAAAAGCACGCAATCAGTTCACGGCTGAGGTATAAACGACAATCCTCTGCTGTAATATGACATATGGTTTTGCAGCGTCGTTGATAACACGTATGTGAAAGAGCGATAAGTCCCTTGATAAGACGAAGAGTAAAACTTCACAAAAATTCAATCAAATGACAGTTTGAGTGCATGATCTCAACCTTGTTTTCGTATGCAACTTCTTGGTAAATGCAACGCAAATCCATCCTAAAATATAACATTTGGTTCATAAAAGATATGATAAAGCATTTTCAGATTTTGAACTTATGAAAGATTTGCGAGATTGTTTGCAAATAATTTCAAATGAAGTAAAGGACAGTGAAACGTATAGATTTAAAAGATTCCGCCATTCTTGTTCAATACTAAGTAGTCTAGATACTTTTCTTCATGTGATAACACAGACACGAATTATTGAAATGTTGCATGGATATCTGCAAGGAAAGGCTTGAACACAATACAGCCATCAGTGGCCTGAAAGAAGAAATAATATTTCCTGGTCGTCGGACATTGCACAAAATATGACCCTCTCAAGGCTTGGTCCGAAACTTACTGTGACAATGGGATTTATACGCTGATAACTTTCCTTTGATTCGGAGCCTTTTATGACCTCTTGAGATGTTTGTAATTCTGCAGAAGCTAATTTGCCCGATTTTGGATCTGTTGTAATTTAAACGTCTTCAAATATTGTTAGATTGATGACGTCACGTGGGCTACTCAGCCACGTGCGGGGTGGATATTAGAGTTTTTACGATATCTTGGTTGTAAATCTACAGACGGGTATACAAGACCACAGTTACATTTATGACATATATCTCACATTTATGATGGATTAACGGAAACCCCAGTCTGTGAGTCCTTCACTGGCGATAAACAGAGATTGCCCATTATTAAGGAAGGACTAAACAGCTCAACTTGCCGCTCCCTGTAAAGAAATGGCAATAGAAGCAGATTATTTATCATTAAAGACGGGCTGTTGCGATCTACGTTCTGGTCCATAGAAAAGCGCGATTGAAATGTCCCTGTTGACAGTGTTTATCGGAAGACTTATGTTGAAGGCTGACCATTTTATTGTCACGAATTATAGAGCTAATGCCTCACATTATCACTTCTAATGTTCACACACATGCTTTCTGGTCTGTCCACATTTTAAGTGCCCTGTTCTCGTTTCGGACAAGCCCACTGTATTGTGGAATAAAAATAACACAGAAGAAAGGCCACAAGAGAATGCTCCATTCCATTTAATTCGTTAAGAGCGTTTTAATGGTAGTCTGTGTACGCCAACAAATAAAATACTTTAAAACCTTAATACGGGAGAGAATATTCTTTAAACAAATGGAACTGGCATAAATAGGCGTCTGTAAGAACCAAACTGTAGGCGGTTTCACA
Organism: Haliotis asinina; assembly: GCF_037392515.1. Taxonomy (NCBI): domain Eukaryota; kingdom Metazoa; phylum Mollusca; class Gastropoda; order Lepetellida; family Haliotidae; genus Haliotis; species Haliotis asinina. The sequence continues at coordinate 5,554,135 of NC_090287.1, read as the reverse complement.
ATTCAAACCATGATCCAATCATTAAGGGTATATAATGAGATATGACGAAGAAACATTATTTCCCCTACTTTATCTAAATGAGTCTGGATGTTAACATGACAACACGATAATGCATGTGCAACACCTGCTCATAGCACAGTGTTATGACGTCACCGTATTAACAAGGCATATTATCACTGACAATACTAACATCACAGAACTCACATGACTTACTAACATGACAATATGTCTGCATGGCAGTATTTTCGGAGAGGTATTTTATAGGCTTATGGCCTGTTCACCAACCCTTTCATTTAATAATGAATAAATATTGTTTAAAACACATGGCAGTATTGCCATAACAAACTTACAACACATATTAGCAAGGAAATTTCATGACATAACAGAACTAATATGGCAATATTAAACCACAACTGCACAGACAAGATTTGTTCATTACATAACAGTATTAATATGAAAGTAAATCCTGCACGACAATACCGGGTAGACATGCTTTGTTAATGCATATTTAAACACGTGCAACACTACAGTACAGATTGTTCTACTCCGTTGCGATATTACCTGAATTTGTTTTAGTGGAAATAATAACAGCACAATGGGTCCCCACACGAACTGTCTTGTTGGAAGCGAGTTAACACGACACGATAAACCCCCAGCGTCAGGGTAAATAAACATTAGGCAAATGGGATGTTTAGACACTAGTAGGTGACTGCGCGGGTAGACGTTTGGTTAAACGCAATATAAACTAACTGTATGTATTGACAGGCAGGCCGCATTTAGTTTGACAGCGTGATTGATGAGGACGGAGACTGGCAAATACTAACTCAATACCCTCCGAATGTATATGTAAAAATTTACATTAATTTAGTAATCTACTCATATCATTTTCCTGCTGATCACAGAATCCAAATTCAGAGCGTCCTGGGATATGGGGTTCGACTAGGTGTTGGCGGTTGTCATGTGTTTACTGATGTTCACGTGTGTTTACAGTATGTGTAGTGATAACACCCACAGTTCGGGCAGAGTAATCAATTCAGTTCATTTGCTTGAGGGGTGACGCCTCTGCTCGTGTGTGTCAGCATAAACCCTGACCCCAGGGGAGGGCCCGGGGTAGGGATAGTGCCCCACCCAGTCTAAACCCAGTGTCCCACACAGCGCGCTAACGCCTACATGTTACTAACACCGTAAATATGCACAGGTTTTAATCACGAACCGTGGACGGGAGGATTTAAGAACATATACAAGATCTCATATGTTTGTCTGTTTGTGGTCGTGTGAGTGAAAACACATACTGATGCCATATCTGAACCAGGATTTATAGCTTGTTTATACTGTGCGTGTGACATTCAGATGACTCTCTGCAAACACGACTAGGCTTTAATCCCTGATAATGAAAATGATACATTTTGATTGATGCTTATGGTATAAACTCACTTTCCACCCCTTTGATCGTTACAGTCTAGTGTCTGTACATGTCGCTGTAATCATCAGTGATCCTCCAATGCATGTCATCAGCTTTGGGAATAATATGTAACAAGTAAACATTACAATATGAATTTAGTAATTCTTCTAATATCAATTTAGATTGTCCGCGACAAAAACTCAGGTCTTGTTATTCATCTGATCTATTAATGACAGAACGTTGAATGAATACATTTCGTCACCCTGGACGTTGGAAAGTTCACATTTCAAATATTTAATGGATATTATTATTTACTGAAACCTCTTAACCGACAAATACCTATATTAAATGATGATACAGATAAACTTTCTCGTTATAGGATTTATTTTCTGGCTGGAAACAGGTTTTCTTTAATGTGCACTGACAAATTATCGAGTATCTGATTTTTATGTGTTGGGAGTTATTCCTCTAACAGAATTACAAGCATCAGATGTCATTCATCGCTTGCTAGTACTAATTTGTTACATTAATGCGGTGTACTCTTAGAGAGTGTTTGAAGGTCTTCGCGGTCACCCCATGGGTGGCATGGATTCATTCATGGTGTGAGTATCATATGATTACTTCGTCATGAATAGCATTGTTTCATCAGTGGTTTACAGTTCGTCATCGTGTTCATTAACTACAAGGAATTTTACCACAAGGTGCACCTACCCTTAACTGCTCAGCCATCCCCACACCATCCCCAACATTCACAGCTGATGCATATTTGCCCACATAGTCATAAAAATAGATTATAATAATCTTTGATGTCTTCATGCTCTGTACGGACATTGACCTACTGTCTCCACACAGCTTTTACGTCATTAAAATACATTCATCCATTTCGACACCGACAATATGACCTCGCTTCTATGCTAGCGACTGTGCAGATTACTGATCTTCAAGCGCATGTTTTATCCATTCATTGCAGTGCAATGATCTTTAGGATAGATGTAAGGATCTTCAGAGGCGTTCATCTTTGAAGTTTGACAGTGCATAATCCCCATACGGCCATACGCATGCTACCTATTTTCTCCCCGTACCCCACAAAGACGGGAGTACATTTGATTTCGATAAAGCAGAACTGTAGGTTACGATTTCAATATTTTTTCTCGGGTATTCTTTTCACTGTGACGATAAAACAGTCTAAAACCATGTTTGTTGCCACACAAAGATATTTACTACACATTAAACATGCACACAAGTTCGGAAATCAGGCTTGAACCGAGGTTGATTTCAAAGTATTTGGATGTTTGTTGCTTTTAACTCAGACCTGAAGCCTCTGAAAGACTTTCACAAATCTGTCATGAGCTTGGCTGGATTTTGGAGAGGTGTGCAAATGAAGTTATACTTGCTACCGGAACAGAAGCACATCTGCTAATCCAGGCAGTTTCTTCTGCATAAGAATTGGCAGTAGTTTTAGGTCTCCTTTTCTGCATCTGTCGATAGGTTGAACGGTGGGGTGATCGGGGTGGATTACACAGGGGTGCGGCAGGGCCCTCCCTTCTCCCGCCCTGTCTTCCCCTCGTTCAGGAGCTCTAACGAGCGCTGTGCCTAATCAAGCAGAAGATTACAAAACGGCACACTCGACATTGCCTAACGTTATGATTTTCTCTCTTTCATTCAACCATGGAGAAAAGTGATATTAGTTCTGTCGCGGTTAGCCACATCTAACACACCTGGTTTACCTCATCAATCAAACGTACAGGGAAAAACATCAAACTCCAAGTGACAAATTCGTTCGACCCTGGGGCATCTGAAGAGAAAAAAAGAGTAATTAAGAGCTTTTTCTGAATTGCTTTTCATACGTGGTTCACAGCACTCGAGGCAGCACGACGAAATCCCTGTTTGGTATTGGAGTCTGTGGCAGGGACCATTTTCAAACAATATATCGATCTGTTTGATAAATTCATGAGATGGGGAACAAGACAATAGTGAGAAAGGTGAGTGGACGCCACATGCAGGTGCGAGTAAAGATTGTAGGTTCCCCTTCGATAAATCACGGAGAGGTATGTTCATATAACACATCTTTATCAACTTGCTCATTTGATTATGAATAAACAATGATCGTATTGAAGTAAGGAAAACTTGTCCAATGGAAGTCAGGAGGCTAGGGAAGCAAGCAATTTAAAACTTGAAATTTTGAATTTAAAACATCGGCCAAAGCAAGTTCTTAACACCAAAAGAAATGAACTTTTCAAAAGTTTAAAATTATGTTTAAATTTGGTGATGCTGGAAACTTCTCGAAAGTGAGCCAATCAGAATTCTCTTCATCTAGCAGATGTAACTAATGTACCCCACATTGTGTTTTAAACACCGGTATGCTGATTTCACCTATTTTATAACGACTGAAATAAGAGTTACGTCCCTTGACACCAAGCGGCACCAATGCATCTGTACATTATACCCATAAATGCGTAAGCAAGTTATATTTTTCTCGTGTATCGACGCATTGTATACTCGTAAAAGTATGTAAATTTTAAAAAAAAACATATTACAGAGATACACATATAGGTTCACATGTCTCAGGAATGTAGGTAAAAGAGAAAAAAACATGCACCGCTGAAACCACCTATGATGAATTCCGAAAAACACCATTGTTCGAAAGTATTTTAAGGATTTTAACCTGTCGTAATAGTTAAAATTTGTTAAAGGGAAATCCTTACCACGGAAAATCAGTGTGACGCACCTTCTTAACGTGGTGTTTACTCAAACTTATAATTGTGTCAAATGATCGTGTGGAAATCGCTCGTCGTCCACGTGAAGTTCCCTCTAGTGTTGAAACTCCTCTAGTGTAGAGGCTGGTATACTCAAGCCCGTTGTAAAAAGTGCTTTAGCTAGTTGTTTACCTCCTCGTTCAGCACAGGACCTCTTCTAACATAATATTGCCCTACTCTAACATAATGTGTGACCTACTCGGGTTTAATCATAGCCAGAAGTGCCGCTCACAACTATCGCCTTTGCTGGTATGAAGTGAGAGAAATCAACTGTGTATTATCACAGTGGAGACTCGCGCTGTTTGCGACCTAGTCGACTGGGCAAAGCAAACAGGTATAGTAAGCTCTCCACGTGTGTAGCTCTCAATCTCAGCATTTCTAAAGCTTCTAACTCCCCTTTAAACTACCATCAAAGCGATTTTTCCGCTTGTTTTGTTCTGAAAGAGCCATCCGCGGGTGATTCTTCCTTGTTGCGGGTTGTGCTGAATATGTCTCGGCGATGGTGGTCAAATCGCTGATTCACACCCGGTAATCCTTCTAATCGCGTGATAGACGTGAAAGTGACGGAAGAAAGGTGGTAGGTAGCGTCTCAGCTCGCATGTTTCCACCCAGTTGAACCTAAAGACTACCCGTATGGGTTTATGGTGATGATTTCACTCCTACCCGACGATCAATTGAAAGCTGAATCTCCCCGGGAGTAATATGTGGACGGACAGCGCAAATGTGTCACGGAAGCGCAACCACTACTCGCCATCGAATTCGGACTTTATGGCCGTTTGATTTGACTTTCATGACTCGGGTAACCTGTAAGACCTCTTTCAATCACAAGCTCCATTTCTTGGACATGTACACCTGCATTTTGTTCGTAGATGTCCACCGAAAGAGTTCAATACAGCGGGTAATGGAGGGATCGCTACAGAATCCTCAACGGGTGGCCCCACGCCATCACCTCCCATGACGAAGGTTTACATAATACTTCTATTTGCATTGGAAATAAAGAATGAAGAAGTGGCATTTATATTCACCGCAGCTTTTGTATTTAAGCAATGCACAAAAACTTTTCTTAAGGGTTGGGACGCATTGAAACCATTACATAACCATTATTTCAGAAGGCTTGACGACTGTAAAATGCAACTCAAGTACATGCAAATGAAGTTATTTCATTACATATTCATTATTCTTAAAGTTTGTAGAATGACATTGCAACCATTAAAAGGGAGACTGTAAGGTCTAAGAAGGCAACAAATAAATAATGAAATACAATGCACAATAGAAATTCATAAGCATGTTATGGCAAGATTTGAATGCTTCAAAGTCACAGATTCATTGAACCATGCTGCTCTCAGCGTCAGTGGGGTTTGGTTCAATTTTCCGGAAATGATTGATGGTTAAAATTTGTATTCAGGCATACGCACTACTTTTTTCCAGTTTTGTAAATAAAATAATTCCATGTTGATATTATGGTTTTTTTGTACAATGGATGGATGATGATGGTGAATATGTGATGACAAATGTGAGGAAAGCTGTGAAATATGTATGCCCATATAACATCTACATGAGTGAATACAAGTATAAGTCGGTATAAGTCCGATAGGCTTCTAGGTCTTATATTTAGGTAGTGTTGAGGGCGCATTCAGCCTTTTTAGCAACAGTCACGTGTAAACCCGGGATTTTTCTTCTAGGGGTAGAACTGCAGAATATTTTTAATTACCTGTACGCCGACAATGATAACAATTACCTAGGTGCTGTTGATAAGATAAGAATTGAACGTCAAATTATGGCGTAGTTAATCACTTTGTAATCACAGCAAGCAAGTAAGCATGTTTCTTTTGCAACACTGACTGCTCCGAAGTCAAAACCAGCTAGATATTAACTGACTCCCAATATTCCCTTGGACGTCATATACACGGTCAGTATTATGGGGTACCTGCTGATATAAGACTTGTGATGCCTATATGCACTAATATCTGTGATACCTATATGCACTAACATCGAATAGTTCTTTTTTAATTTTATCAAACGTCAAATATGGGTGTATACTTTCTTTACCACCTCGGTATAAATGTATGGTGCTGTGAAATCATTAATCAGAAGACATAATGCATTATGTGTCATCAATCAAACCACCCCATGCTCTGTATCAGCGACTTGATACCATACTTAGTTGTGAATGTCGACCCAGCTGACTTTTCTCAAAGTATGGTAAAAGGAATTCTGTCAAGGATATTCCTTTTTGTTATGGCAATCATTCCATTCATCTCATTAACAGAAGTGGAAAAGTGAGCGCAGATGTGTGTAATAGGCGTGCCAGAATTGTGTTCGTGGGTTCGAATCCAAGATTTTCCAGTGCCTGTTTGTTTGATGACGGTACTAACCGTCACACACCCTCTTCCACCCTGGATATGGAACGACAATGCGCTCTGGCACGATGACCTAGATTCATTTACTGCACTGTTTCATGTACATTGTGTCTTTGAATAACATTTATAAGCGATACACATAAAAACAAGAATTTTATGGATGTCCACTTCTTTATTGTGATGGACACGACGTTTCGAAGTATATTCTTACTCTTCATCATTAAAATTCCATAATTAAATTTCATTATAAAATGGGTTCATTTCATTATCATTATGGATCCTTATATGTTAGCGTATGTGATGCTCATCACGATCACTCCAAGGTGCTGACATATTTTGAGATAGGGTGATTATTGTACAGTCACACAAGCAAATCTGATAATAGTTCCTGTGTTCACAAAACGATTTCTCCAGAAATCTATTTACATTATGTAATGATTGCTAAATTGCCATCCAAAATTAAATAGATAATAGCAGTTTAAGACTTAGAATTTCAATATACAATGCCTTTGAAGCCAAACACACATTTACGATGATGGTGTGACTTCGCTGTGGACAAGGTATCACCAGCTGATTGAAAGTGGGAAATTGTTTCACCAGAATGAATGGTAACTAGGACCAATATTCTATTGAAATCTCTCACATGTAAGTGTAAAATGCATTGTGAAATAAATATATTCAAATCTGCCATTATATACCTGCATCGTAATAAACTGATTGCAAACCTTCGCCCTGAGTTAAATGGTTCTGTGCGTTGATGATATATATTTTCCGTAACAATTCCTGGGGAAATGGCATCATAGGGCTGTGATCAAACCTTGGCGGAACGGAACGTATACCCTGCAGATATCGAGGATGGGCTTGTATTGACATTTGGTCTTCCTAGAAACAGAGTAGCCTTTCCCAGCCATTTTAGTCCCATGAACAAAGTAGTGCTGGTGTAATCTGGCAGTCAGCTAGTACTGGCATTTGGCATTATATAGTATCATGTCACACTGACACGGCGATAGAAGCAAGCATACCCTCCGAAACGTCGTCACACGATAACGTTACGGAACGCAAACCTACTTAGTGACACTCAAGGTCGGCCTAAATGTGACATAATCAATACTTTTTTTAAATATACATAAACATTGTTTCAGAAACCTAGGGCTATAAATATCTTAGATGACTTGTGCATGTCAACAGTCGTGAGTACAGACGTATAAAGAAGAAAAAGACACCTGTAAAACCTATCTGTCGCAGCTGTAATACATTTTATAACGCTGACAATAACACGTTATTACGTCAGTGCGGAATGTTGCTTAGTGTGGCTGTCAGTGACTCTGACAGTAATGAACACGTGGTCATATATCACCTTTATGAACATATATTTAATGATCGTCATTCACTCGTTTGTTCGTACGTTCCTTCCGTTCTTCTTTGAAAATTGGATATTAACAAACAATTACAAACGTTATCAAAACGATGCCAGTCTGAAGACTGTCTACGGAATGCTGCAAACTTCCTACTAAACATTGACGTGATGCCCTTATCTAACACATAACCAGCGAACAACCGTTTCTCACTTGATTCTTGTTTAACCACTACAAAACATACGTGGGTACTTTCTTTAGTTCGAATCTTTTAACTCACCAACTAAATATAAATAAAGATATTATAATTTTATGATTGTTCTGTGTGTTCGTTTTAAATGATTCACTCGGCAATGTGTCGGGTTTACAAAGTCGGCCTGTACATATCTGAGTCTGTACCAGACACTCTAGTGATACTACATAATCAGCAACGATCCCTGCAAATTTTGACAGTGTTGTTTTGTAAAATTACCTGAGCCGACCCGTTATACAAAAAGCATTCGGCATGTATGGACATATACTTGCTGAAAATATAATATAATATTTTTGAAAGTAACACGACACATTGTTACTCACCTGGTACCACTTTGTTACTTTAGAAATATATATTTAATAAAAATATATTTAATATGTTAAAAATATTTCATGCTGAAAAATATATGACTATATACTATTGTATCTGATTTATATGTTGCGAATACACAATGAAATTGGTCAAATGTAACAGATATTTGGAATTACACTTTCTCACTGAAGTACAAATTCTAATACTTTTGTTAGGTTGAGTCACCTCCGGGATTCAAACCCACACTGCCAAAGACAGGCACCCTATTGCCAGTTCACCAAGTCAAGATATCTAACCCTCTCAGTCAACCCGATAAACAATATAACAGATGTTACATTCAAATGGTGTTCATTATATCGTTTAAGTTACATTATAATTTTGGTGTACTATGATAACCATTCTAGTATACTGTAGGATTATGATGAACTCTTGATTGTCGTATGTTTCTTTGGATGGCTTAATCCTTTTTTCTATGCGAAATATGTGAATTCAGATTCCATTAAAAAGGTGATCTCATGTACTGATCAACAAAATGTCGCTCACTTTGTTTCGACATACTTTTCACAGACTAATATGTACACCAGGTCCCACTGAAAGTCGACATATGGGTCATTCAGAAAATGATGAGTAAATGGAAACGTCAAATCCCTTCATTCCCAAATCCACAAGAAATCGGACAATTCTGACTTGAATAGTATTTGTTCCAGGAGTGTTAACACTGCTCTACATTGTTTTTATGCAATCGAGTCTGGATCAGACAGTCCAGCATCAAACATGGACTGAACGAAAATGTACAGTTATTTCACATAGTTTATTTCACATAGGTACCCCTTTCGTCGATGCCAACGTAAATCTCTGTGCGTGGTTGCATCCCTTGGTCACACCGGGAACCTGTGACCATAGGTTTCAGCACCAGTTTGCCTTATCATTCTAGGATTTCAAAACCATTCCTGCAGTCGTAAGTACCAACATAGAATAGAGGATCTGGAGGATCCCTGTCACATCAAGCTGATACAATTATAATGATGTTCAGTTCGGTTTGTAAAAACTGCTGCAAACTGCTACTGTTCTCCGGCACCATGTTCTACAAAACCTCAGTCGTGTCGATTGTTGATCCCGACAGCTCGGAAACAGCAGTTCAACGGTAAATAAAACGGTTTGATAAACAGCGATGGATGTTTACTGGAGAAATCCGTGTTGGAAAATTCGGAACAAAGTGTATACTCGTATTGAGAGAGTGAGTGAGTGGGTGCTCAGCCTTTGTGACTTGGTCGATTGCGTATTATTGGCGGGGCCGGGGACTCATGATGTCAATCATTGGTTTGACTTACAGACTTAACTCTCGTACTAAACATTTCCTCACTCACTGAAACTCATCTGGTACAATGAGTAACATCTTGTTACCAAATGAAAAAATGAGTAAAAGCTCAGATTCAAAAAGTTTGTCGCTATTTAAACAAACTAGTAACATTACTTACATGTTCCGAACTAAAGATTTTAACTGAAAAAGAAACAGTAACCTCAAACTTTCACTTTAATTCAGTTTTATACGTGGGCCTTTAATTTGAACTACTTGAAGCAGGGTTGTTGATTTATAACCCTAATTGTGTAGACAGTAAATCATTACAGTAAAAAAACTTCACATAAAATGTGAAAATGTGTGCCGTAACAACGCCTCAATAAATAATCTATTTTAACCTTGTTTGAAATGCACAAGAAATCAAATTTGCTCGGATTTCGCCACGGCAAGATCGTTGAAGTTGCACACAAACATTTGCCATTATGCCTCTTCAACATTAGCCCTCGTAGATCAAGGGGGCGTGTTAGATTCACAAAAGGGCATTTAATCAGTTTTGATTTAATCTGAAAATAACACTTTTCCTTCTTCTCCAAACCTCGTCAGCCTACTCCTCCTAAATCCTCGAAACATCGGCAACAAAGACCCTAGCTTAACGAGATTGAGTTAGATTGCGGGTTTATACAACATAAGCAACGCTGTTGTGTTTAATTGAGATGCAATACTCCGATGACACCTATCTCCCCTCAATCCCTCATTAATCCACTCATTCACCACCCCTGCCCGTGCATCCCCTACGGTGAGGCAAACTGCACATGACGTAACCGGCCAGCAAATCATCCCACACATGCGGAGAGACCATCATCTAATACAATCATACTGTTTTATCCGCAACAAGATAATGCGCCTTGTGAGCCTCAACCGCGATCGTGTCACCATCGCGCGGCTAAGCTTAAATAAAGGCGTTATTTGACGAGATGAAAAAAGTCTTGCTATCACTTGTATTAAGCTATCAATAACAATACGGAACACGCAGCCTCTGTCAATGACAGCGCGTGATTATCCGCGGAATTTTCCCCTTGATCGCCGTCTAATGTTGGTGCGGGATAGTTCTCGTAATGGCGCAGCTTCCGGTGACGATAACTGGTCTATCAGTGAAATGGGACGTGTAATCGAAATGTGATTAGCAACCTGCTGGGATGACTTTCAATTTGTGTTGACTGGCGCTCTGGTTCTGCTGCTGAGGACTGCAGGACGGCTCGTGGATTATCGTCGTTTTCAAAATACTGTAATCTCGTGTAAACGTTAAACAATTGCTTACTACACCTGCAGCGTACAAAACAATAATACAGATAGCCTGAAGACTAATTATGTGTTCTGGTGACACGCATATCAAAGTATCACAATACATTATTGTGATACAGGTGTTTCGGTTTGTCATGCATTATTTGGGGTAGAAGATATTGTGTTCTGGAATCGAGAATGGTTTTGTTAAACGAAATTGGAAAAACGGTGATTCTTAATGAGAACTAAATCACTCTATTTCACTTGAAATGTTATTTGCGCTAGTGAAGTTTTAAACAACAATAAGTAAGCAGAACATTTTGAATTTCTAAAATCTAATAGCAGCATTGTAAATAATTATAATCTGTGTTCGTTTGCATGATAAGCCAGATGTATATCCATGGACTGTATCAGTGACGACAACATACTGCGTTGGCGCTTAAATAATTTTCAATAGTTTTAGCACCTCTTGTCACTTACTGATATATTTTAGGATTACAGTACATCCTGGTACCTGAAGGAAAACTTTTTCAAGGAAGTTTCAGAGTTTATGTCGTCTCCAAATGACACGGAATAAAGTTTGATAAAGAACATACTTGATTGAAAGGTAGCACGTAGGTACGACTTGATCAAAGACTGTCGAAAACAGGTTGTGGCAATACAGTGTTTAACGCTGAGGAAATCACTTAATATCTTTCTCTATATCTCAAGCTTGCACTTAGAGTGTGTAATGAGAAAGCTCTTAGAAGATCTTTATGAAAATTCTTGAAACCTCGCTGCTTAATGATCTAATGTTAAAGCACTTGGATGAAGTTTTGAAACAAAACATAGCTTTATTAAAGCAGCGCCATACATGTCTCTTAACGGTTATTAACGTCGGTGCAAGCACCCTCCTCCGACAGTGAAGAAGGAACTATCCAGTGATAGAGGCGAAGATTTCCTGGTCCTTGACTCAGTGTCTAATAAGTGTAATGCCTCTCAAAGTAAAATCCGGCATTACAAGCGATAACTGCTCTTGAGCGTTATTTATCCTCGATTAAGGGAGTCGTAACAGCAGTGCCACCATCGATCAGCGCCGAGACCATAGGGACGGACGCTCTCTGATATTGCTTCGCTAATTGTCAAATTACTATGAGCGCCAAGGAAAGGCAATATTATCCTTGTAGATATTGTTTGGAACCGGTTTCGTTTTCAGGCGAGCGTGTGCACGATTAGTATGTGTCTATTACGAGATGTAATTGGTAAACAGTTGGACAAGAAGCAGCGCGGAAATGAGAGCCATTTACGCTCCGATGATTTGCATAAAGCGCTCTTCACCCTAATAAATTATCAATAATTTAGCACTCGATATCAGAGTAGCGTAATCGGCTAGTTCCTCCCTAACGCGCGCCTGCCACTACGCGTCTTTCAATAATAGAGGGCAAACTACTTGATCAGGAGGCAGAATCCATTCCGTTTGACACCAGGAAACTTCACAAGACACACACAAAACCCATGGGAAATGTTACAATGTTTTATGATTTTCAGACTTCATTTTGGAGCAAAACTAAATTTTGTCAGGAACAAAAAACATTGTCTTGGTCTTTAGGGGTTGGTTTTTAACGGCGTAATTGGAAAACTTGGATGATAAAATGGTAAAGTATTGCCATTATCACCACGTACTCTGTTTAATCACTCAAAGGATAGGTCCAATAACGTAGAGCACTTCCGTAATATTCGACTGACTGCAACTTGGGTACAAAAGAAGCTATTTTATTAATTACCTATTTGAACAAAAGCGCGACTCCTTTGGGTTCTGTGAAAACTAGGAACATATGCTATGAGTTTTTTAAAAGTGCAATATTTGGCAATCGACGGGTTTGATTACCCCAAACAATATTTACATGGATAATTACAGGATATAAATCATAAAAAAAATATCTTTTAAATACCGACTGAAAAACTAATCTAAATTATGTTTAAAATAGACAGGTTTTTCGTATCCCACTAAATGACACCCTTGAACTAAAAAGGCTTATTTGGTGGTGAATGATATTTATGGAAAATGAACCGAACGTCCTTAATTGGTCGAGATTAGTTGAATGCACGTTCCTATTTTCCGTGGATATTGCTGTGTAGGTAGTATAAGGCATTGGTCTCCGTAATGCATGGCAATTTATATGAACTCTTCGTGTAGAGTGCACATACATTGTTATTGGTGCATTTATGTGCAAAATAATCTCCATCAACCTGTTACATGCTGAAGATGAAGATGGAACAGTTCATGGAACACAAACACAAGCACATTATACTGAACAAGGCTGAAATCATGCAGTTGAATGGATCTCAGTTTGTGTGAAACTTGGGGTCAGTTTGGGCTGGGCTTTACTTCCTTAACAGCTATTACGACAGCTTATTATGCAAACACATTCAGAGTGGCAAAAACTTTCCACAAGACTGTATGACAAGGTGGATGATTTGACTTTCAAATAGTCAGGTTTTCCCTTAAGCTGAGCTACGTAACTGTAGCCTTTAACAAGTCTTAAGGTATATTCGATCATGCTCTTTCTTTGAAGATTTCAAACATATGTCACACACGTTTTTTGGGAGTTCAATCAATCGGGACCATGGTTTTCCCAAACCTGTAGGGTGGAGATGAGCAGAGGTGACGATGAAACTATGCCTGATGCACTTGACGTTAGTTTGCAGGTGTCAGTGACGGTTAATGCCGCTGGATTTGGGAACGTTCATCTTTTCGTGAACACCTGCCATTTTGTCATGTTTCATAATGAGACACACGCTCATGATACAGTTAGGCTCCTACAGTGGACAATGTTCTCAGTGGAGATGTCCAGTGGTTACAAACCACTCTGTTCTTTTAATTTACACACCTTTGTTTTTCATCGAGACGGGGTCATAAGGTATCACTCTTTGAAAATTCAACATTTTTGTTGAGGGCCATGATATTATGTCCCTCACTGTATCACATGTACGGGATGCAACATTATTTGTTTTTAATCAGTTTCAAAATATTTCAACGATAGAAAAGTCTTTCTAACAACGCTATATTGATATCAAATTAAGCTAAATTTTTCTCACTTTCAAATTGAACATATTAACACTATAAATGATAGTCATCTTCCAAAGAGTTTAATTTACAATTTTTGCGAAGGAACTGACCACATGGGATAATGTCTTCAACAAAACACGCTTTCTCAATCTCTAACTCACGAGACTGACATTGAGCTGGCTTTCTCATTCGATTTTGTTTGATAATTACAGCATTGCTGAATCTCAAGGATAGTGGGCGTTGGGGTATTAATATTCCCCTCTCGGGTGCAATTTTAACATAAAGAAAATTAAAAAGTAATGGAAGCGACTGATTCAAGAATCTAAACTATCGTGTTCCTGACTCTGGATCAATTACGACACCACTATTGTTCAATGTTCTTCTCTTCTACTATATAAATCATAATGAGTTATAGGTACGATGTTCACCCTCTGCAAGCACTTCGGTACAAATCACGACACAGATAGGATGTCTGGTACGTGGTCCACTGTCCATATATAAACTGCCCCCAAATGGAGGTTCCCGGTTCGAGTACGTCCACAGCACCCTGTTTAGCCGTAGGGAAGACTAAATAGTATGCTTAGTCGTTTCCCGTGTTGGGTGTGCCCACAATATCAAACCCTGACTTGCCTCTCTCTTAATGAGAAAAAGAACAAAAAGTAACATGTTAACCCCCTTAGTATGAAACAATCGCAAATAGAACCTCTGATGTTGTCAGGTCAGACGCCTTTCAACTGGACGACATCCGCTGTCTATAAGACAATACTACTTACTCATCAAATACAGACAGTCATATCATGACGCCGCCATCCCGTTGATTGTTTCTTTAAATATCACATTTCCTCGACCATATATCACGATTGTAACAGATTATGAAAAGATGGTCTACAAACAGTGTCAAGACGTCATGACTCTGTACCAAGGCCATGTTGGGGTAAGGACATAAAGTATATCTGTTTGACACGACCACAGATGGTGCAGATTCACGTCAACTCTTTGCCTTCACATTAATTTATTTGTCATTGCTGGCTGTATCCCATCCCTATCCGAAACACATTTTTTTCTTTCTTCAATTCATTATTGTCCTCTCATCTATTCTCTATCCACACACATTACATTGTGTATGTTCTATATGAGACGTGGTTTTCATGGCGCATGTTCATACCGGTATAGTTATCAATGCATGGGCAGCTCAAGCCAGGTGATCATGGTGAATATCATTACTGGCGAATACTATCACAGGAGAAGTCTGTTTCTCTACACTTGTTCCTTATATGAATGAGATTTGTGGGAGGACTCGGAACATGTGTGGCTGTGTAAAAAGCGCACGAAGATTCTTATTCATCCCCTTTAGTTGGGAGCAACACAAGAGAGGAAGCGCGGTCTCACTCCACAAATGTGCTCAGTAGAATTAGAAACTTCTCTTGCTTGCATGGACGCTTTAGAAAGTACCGTCGGGGGGACATGGGCTGAAAGCAGCCATGTGAGAATGACCAGCCGAGGCAAGATCTCCATAAAAGTTTTGGAGTTGATATGCAGTAGAGCGAGTGATCCCTTTTCACGGTCATTCCGGCCGAGTAACTCTGAATGGTGCAGGGTGTCAGCTCTTACCATAAAGCCAATATACAGTGCAGCTAACGGTAGCGAGAAGAGCCCAGCCCCATCACCGCTTCCGCTCTGTACCCCACCTTCGCTGTTCTAGGGGAAGGGCGGGGGTGCAAAACTTGACTGTACAAGAGTTTTATGCTTCGAAACATTTGTAAAACTAATTGTTTAAGGAGGTGGCATTACGCCCCTGCATGATGCCCTACAGGTGCACACATTGGTGGTAATTTCAGAATAAATATAATTTACATGTATTTATACAGATACGTATAAAGTGGTGCCTAAGTTAACAGGTTACTTTTATGTAGGTTTGCATTATATTAGATCATCCGTATGACAAGGATAGTTTACGTATGACAAGGATAGTTTACGTATGACAAGGATAGTTTACGTATGACAGGGATAGTTTACGTATGACAGGGATAGTTTATGCAACCGCCATTAAAGACTTGAAGTGGATGGGAGAAGACACCCCAGGTGGTGGATAGAGTAAACCCAACTAGCCAGACACACAGACACAGACGTATACAGACTATACATACCTTGGGCACATCTAAACACACACTCACATTATTTTACAGTTACATCAACAAGACACACAGCACATACAAACATCAAGTAGGCAAACAGTACAGACAAATATCAAGTAGGCAAACAGTACAAACAAACATCAAGTAGGCAAACAGTACAGACAAACATCAAGTAGGCAAACAGTACTGATAAACAACAAGTAGGCAAACAGTACAGACAAACATCAAGTAGGGAAACAGCACATACAAACATCAAGTAGGGAAACAGCACAGACAAACATCAAGTAGGCACACAACACAGATAAACATCAAGTACGCACAGAGCACGGACAAACGTCATGTAGGCACACAACACATACAAACATCAAGTAGGCAAACAGTACAGACAAACATCAAGTAGGCAAACAGCACAGACAAACATCAAGTAGGCACACAACACAGATAAACATCAAATACGCACAGAGCACGGACAAACGTCATGTAGGCACACAGCACATACAAACATCAAGTAGGCAAACAGTACAGACAAACATCAAGTAGGCAAACAGTACAGACAAACATCAAGTAGGCAAACAGCACAGACAAACATCAAGTAGGCACACAACACAGATAAACGTCAAGTAAGCACACAGCACGGACAAACGTCATGTAGGCACACAGCACATACAAACATCAAGTAGGCAAACAGTACAGACAAACATCAAGTAGGCAAACAGCACAGACAAACATCAAGTAGGCACACAACACAGATAAACGTCAAGTAAGCACACAGCACGGACAAACGTCATGTAGGCACACAGCACGAACATCAAGTCGGCATAGCACAGACAAACATCAAGTAGGCACACAGTACAGACAAACACCATCAAGCATGAGGACTGGACACACGAAGACAAGAAAGTAGTCTTATCATGATGCTGGGAGTTGACGCACATTGAGAGGATAAAAACACGCAAAGACTCACATCAAGGACATGAAAACTCACACAGACATCAAGGAGTATTTTCAGAACAGTGATAACACCGGGTGTTCTCTAAAGGGGTAAATATGCCCTGATTTACCAGCTGGACACGCTATTCACAAAACATTCTGTGACAGGTAGGTGCCAATGTGTGAGCAGACGTACAACACAATGTAAAGGTAACACACGACATGTGAAAGGTTCTGGATGTTGCCCATGATATTACTGTAGTCATAGGCTGGAATGCAGGCACGCAGACTCAGAGAGGAGGAAGAGGCATATTAAGACAATAAACGCGTATTGGGACATGGACTAGGCTGGTTGAGGAGAGTAGGCATCCTAGGATTTGTACTAGTCGAGGAATAGGCATGCATGGACATGCACTACTGAAGGAGTATACAGCACGAGTCGATTAGTAGGCACAATTTAGTAATGTACTAGTGAAGGAACAGGCATACAAACAAAGACACGTAAATGGGTAGGCATCATGGGAAATGTACTAGTGAAGGAATAGGCATACAAACAAAGACACGTAAATGGGTAGGCATAATGGGACATGTATTAGTGGAGGAGTAGGCATACAAAGACTTGTCGCTAGGTAGGCATAATGGGATGTACTGGTGTAGGAGTAGCCATACAGACATAGACTCGATGGGTAGGCATAATTGAACATGTACTAGTCGAGGAGTAGGCATACAGACAATGGCGAACTCGAGGAAAAGGCATAGCCATACACACAAAGCATGTATGGCAGTATTGTGAAGTTGTAACAGGTGTTTGGTATGAAGTTATACCGACATTGAAGATGTCAACATGTATGTAAATGTAGATCAGTTGCGCTTCAGTGTATTCATACGCAGATGATTATCTTCCTAAGTATTTCGAGAGCTCTTCAGTCTCCACTACATTCCCATTCAAGGGCAGATGCATAAAACCTTTCCACAACTAAACACAGTAGAGCCTAATTTTATAACACTCTTGTTCAACTTTGTATATACACACAACATGGAGTGAAGAAACACAAACATAGGCCTATATGGCTGAGCAATGCTTCGTCGAAACGGCCTCTTCTGGAGCCTTGAGTGCAACACTTCTCACATATTGGTTTAAGCGCCGCTTTTACAGGGATCACTTTTCCGTGAGAGGAACAGACAAAAGATCGCTAATGAAAACCGTTATTGATTTCACCAGAAGCCGACAACATTTATCGAAGCGCTAGTGTAAAATGAAAGGTAATTCACACTTTGTATCCAGTGTTCATTGTCACTGAAAGTGTCTCATCGGCCACGGCTTTTGTTTGTGATCAACTTTCTGTCAAGCGGATGAAAGAACCAGTCGAGATAAAAATGTACATTTGTTAAGGATGTCTGTTTCAATAAGGCAAAAAAGGAAAACTCAGGTCACCACAGACTGCTACCAATATTCGTCAACAGACGAGGGAGTATAAACGTGAAGAAGTGAAAACGATGTGTCAAAAACTGTCGCTTCAGAAACAATTCCTCCGATAAACGCCATGTTAAACCGCCATCTTCTGTTTACATAAATAGAGACGGAAGTTGGATAATGCAGTCTTTCAATTCTATTTCTCAGCGGCTTTCAGCGCAGGAGATACGAGTTTGACCACAATCTGCTTCGTTTACAATAGATTCATTTGATGGCGCTCGTCAGATAAGGAAATTTGGTTTCGGTCAAACGTTTACATAACAAACTACTAGTATCTTAAAACGCACCCAAAGGGTGAATTTGTTGTCAAAAATATCTTTGCAAAGTATTGATCACCTTAAGAGGGCAGTAGATAAATGGTTTGTACATGTTTATTCCTTCGTCGTTCACAGTGCATAACAGTGGTGGTTACTGATTGGCAGAACTGGCCGTAAGTGTTGGCTCGTACTCCGAAAAAAAAGTATTAATGAAAGTAGCGTGTTTAACAATATTCAAAAATTCAACACAGGCAATAATTGCTAGCTTCATACAGTTATATTAAAACTCTTTTGACAGATCTGTCAGATGATACATGGTAAATGTACATATATCTTGGAACATTTTGGCCTAAGTAATTGCATTTGTTAAAAAAACAAATGTGATAAAACAGAAAAGATTGAGATCAAAGGTTTTAATCTTGTATGTTCATTGTTTAAGAACACCTTTCACATTATGTCAGCCTCGCTAATGTCCGGATTTAATGCTCCAACTGTGATTTTAACAAACTTCCATTTGCAGTTAAACATACGAGTTGATGAACTCTGCGTCAAAATAGGACCTCAGTCAACATACTGCTATACATTTGAAAATGAACAGTAATTAAGTGAATTAAAATTAACATCCTACTATTTGCCACAGAAGCAGAGATCAAGGTAACTAAGGGAGGTAACCAAGGAACACCGGTTTATATACGTCCGCTAAAAGCACGGTCAAAACACATTGTCCATAGGTGATTTCATTTTAAACCTCAGTAAGCAACATTCATTTTCATTCTTGATTGTTTCATTTGAATGGAGATTACAAACATACAGAATACAATTGTCTCCGTATCGAGAAAATAGACGTGTAGCCAGATACAGATGTTACGCCATATATATCGTTGACTGAGTACACCTACTCCTAATCAAAATGGACTGTGATTCAAATTAAGCGTCAACTCGTGACGACGTAATCTCAGCAACAAATATAGCAAAAGGACCGCTGTCAATACTATAAACAACAGTCCTTCAATCATACAATAAATCGACGTGTTCTACATGACTCTTGCTTTCAAATGCAATACGTGATTCACATTTGATTCTGTCAAATAAATCGTTTGGCGCATGTTTTCTATTTGTCAGATGATTCAATTTAAGGACAAGCAGAAACCCGAGAGAGTGGTGGCACCGGCAGTCATGGCGGACCCAGATTGATACACTCTCATTAGATGTCGCCATTGTCCCGCTTTAATGGAAGAGACGATTAAAAGGGTCTTTCAGCAACCCGAGAGCTATCAACACTGCTCATTACCTCGCAATAGGCAAGTCACACAGCTACTCTACCCATGTTTGCACATCATACAATTGTCGTTTGGTTGCACTAATGTGCTGTCGCCCCATTGTTGACACCGAAAACTAAACACGTGTTAGTGAACGGTAGATAAGTTGTATGGAGAATGACATGAGACTCTGTTAGTAATGGCAAGGTTCGACCATTGCTTTTTGTCTGTATTAGAGGTGAGTGATTGTCGTCTGCCCGATGTCGTCTGCCAGTAGGCATGAGAAGCAAAGATGCCTCGTGTGCGAGGGCACAGGGAGGAAGCGGTCGACAGACACACAATGGAAGAAATGCAATTATATCGGACAATCGGTCATGGAAATTAGGTCCATGAATGTCTGATCACGTAGACTGACCTGGCTGGCGGGTTCAATTTCTGTTTGGATAAGACAGGGAAGGGTGGATTACAGTTGTCTTATCAGACCAGATTGGGGTAAAGGTAGTTGACCACTGACTCTGTGAGGTTCATTAGTTTAACATTATCACATATTGTTTAACACGTTCAGGTTGGGCTTAACAATTCGATGCAGGGATTAAGCTGAAAAGAATTAACTCGACTCAGGTAAACGGCGTGACGGACAGATGCAATCGGTTGTGACACTCATCTGAATAAGAACACAATGATTTCACTGACAGCCGGAATTAAACGTTCATCCTGTTTTGACCTTACCGCGATGCGTTACATGAGAAAAACGTTGATCCCTAAACATACCCGACATAGGCCTGAAATTAAAGTATTTAAATATTTTGCTGTACTGAGTTTTGTTATATTTCAGATTTGATCATTGAGGAGTATTTGAACTAAATCCTAAGTAATTATGGAGAGATAGAAAAGATACCTCTGTTTTTCAGCTAGAAGTTTCCAAAGTATGATGTCGAGTTCTGGCAAACTTCATAGATGTAATTGACATTCTATGCAAACCTTTGAAAGAGAGATTTCTCATGAATAGGAACACGTTTATATCACTATGTTTAATTGAATTTCTCGTTTCTTTGTCTGGTTGTCTTTAAAAGCATTAAGAAGTGTTGAGAATGAAGTGGTTCCAGTCATATTGTCAAACTTTAGAAATATTTATCTACCTGTCCAAACTCCACTTCACCCCATCCTTGAATGGCGCAGGAATGTGGGCATTCTCTATCACTGATTAAGTTATTACGATACCGTTTTTCTTCAATCAGGCAAAGCAAAATGAAGATGAAGGTAAACTAGAATGTGTCGGGTCGTTGCCGGGGGCACTTTGCTAATGAAGTGAGACCGTTCACACCATGGCCGATAAAACACTGGTGAACGATGCTCTTTCACCTTGCTATTCTTACTATAATTAAGCAATTTTCTGATTTGAGAATCAAAGAGCACCATCGGGCCGAACATAATGGTTTGTTAGATCGCACAGCAGGTAGATTTACTTTAAGCTACACAAGTGAGGTCGACCTGGAAGACGTAGAATTATCGAGGGAGGCTGTGTGCGTAATAAACAGTGCAGGAGGCCATGCTGTCAGCGGGATTAGATCTGGATGGGCCAATAAAGTGATTTATCAGACAAACGCCATGACAACTTGATAGCGAAATCAGCAAATTGTAAGTCGCGCTGTGGGCAGACGGGGTGTTATCTTATCTCGATTACCTCCCTTGGTTGTCCACATCCTGTCACCAGAGGTCAGTGTCATAACAGACAAAGGCTTGCACATATATGAAGACAGTGAATTTAAATTTAAAGTCTTACTTTTCTTCATAACATACACTACAATTTACAAAGCCTAATTTCGAAGTTTGAAGTACATAGCCATAGTGCTAAAATATTAAAAACAGGCCGTTTATTTAATATGACAATAAATGGTTATAAGATTTAGATTACCTTTAGTAACATCAAAGACATTATGTTGTCCTTAACTTTTTCTTATAGCAGGATATATACGCAGATATATTTGACAGAAAGCGAGTTTTATTACTGTCGTTAATGTTATATAACAGTTGCTATGTCAGTTCCGGGTTCCGTTGAATTGTATTATGTATTCATTGTTGGCTTCTCAAAGTTTCATTTCTGTGCGAATATCTCTAGATTCTGTAAAAGTGGAGCTGTGTATATAATTTGCTTTTAACTGAATTTCATCAAAAGTAAAACATGGCCACTATGCACCACTACAATGTAGTGTTAATGGTTCATAATGCGTGTTGTAACATGTGCGGTATGCAGGTTGAAACTGTGGCACGTCCATGCGGCAAAACATAAAATGATAAACGTATTGTTCTAATGCTTGAATAGACAATTTTATTGTCACAGAGATCTTTCGAAGAAGAGATGAGTAAGATGAATTAGGTACCAGTGCAGAACAAGGCGTGACATGTATCCGGGGCAAAGCAGCCGTTCGTCATCTGCACGATTCTAGTAATAATCAGAGCAAATTATGAGATACCATCAGGCGTGTATGACCTGGATATAACTTCAGATTCTGCATAACATGACACATGACTTTCAAGAGTGGAATAAATACAAATAAGGAGATGAAGAATACATTGAGTCCAATGTCTGAGTGCTTGTGACTTTCTGCCTCTTGGAACACACCTTCAGTGTAGTAGAATGACATCTGTCCATATCAACATTTCAAACATTTGCATGGACCATTGTGCAGTCCGTGCACCCAAGGAAAGTCTTATGGAGGCCCGGGCTAGGCCTCAAGGCCTGAATATGACCTTAGACCTGTTGTCTAAGGAGAAGGTAAGGCACGATTGTGAAGAACAGTGTGTCACCACCAACGCGTCTGTGGTTGCATTAGTGGATGACTGTAGCCAGGCAACACGTTCATATTGTTCACATTGGGTACATTCAGATTCATTGAATTCATTGAGCCCATTGAACTCATACTGTATGCACAGCTCATGTTCATGTTCATATTGGAGTTGGACAAAGTGCTTGGATTTGCCATGGACGGATAGGAGCTCATTGAGTGGTTCATACCTAGCGAGTTTGCGTGGTTCAGTCCATTATTTAAGGACATGCCCATGCCATTGAGGTTGTGTTGCATGGACATATGGTCCTGTGATTTGACTAGTGGAGCATTGACACTTGTCCGTTGACATGGGATGCCATCTTTGACAAGGACAGGGACGGCTACTCGGCGTGGTGACGGGAGAGGGTTGAGGTCACTCAGACCCTTCTCTTGTCGCGCTCGCTTCAACTTATAACGGTGATTCTGGAACCATATTTTCACTTGAGTTGGCGTCAGTCTAATTATACTTGCAAGGTGTTCTCTTTCTGGCGCAGACAGGTAGCGCTGCTGGCGGAATCGCCTCTCCAGCTCATATGTCTGAGCCTTTGAAAATAACACTCGTCGTTTCCTTTTCTTAGGTGGATCTCCATTTCCGGTTGGACCGGAACCTGATTCATCATCATCTTTGCCCTTTTCATCATCACTGTCGGACTCTTCCGGTTCCTGCTTTAGGGAGTCTGCGCTCTTGCCAGGAGAGCTCACGTGACTGTCGCTGTCATGCTGTGACAGGTCTCCGTTGGAGCTTGTCACACTGTTGGCCGGTATTCCTAAAACAAATAACAACTTTTCAGAAATAGATAATCTTTTTGTTAACAGACCCCTTCAAGTTACTTAATATGTAATACTTTTTGTTTGAGGTCGGGGTGCACTTGGAGGGTTCTACTTCAACTTTGCCTTGTCTATGATAACAACGGGATGTACGTTCAGAATATAAATTACCATGTCCAGCGGTAACCCAAAGGCCAGTGGGTGCACGATATAGATTTACTGGTGGTAGTATACTCTCAACTGACGTGTTTGTCTTCTCCTAAGACAAATCGATAACGCAGTGCCGACTGAGTCAAACTAATGAAATCTATATGCCTAATTACTGAGTAATACTTTTTGTTATATTTCATGGCTTGTGACAAGCTCCTTTTAACTGTTTGGTAACATGATCCGTTTTGTGGTTTATTTATTCAAAATATGAAATTTTACTATTTTGGACTCCGCGTACTTTTGTTCAACACTGACACACTAAATCATCATCAGTGAAGTAACGGATTTGAACAGATCCTTGAACAGTTATAACCAGAAATGGAAAATTCATATTTGTAAACTTCATATTTACATGTCACATTTAAAAGGTAAATTAGTATACCTTTGTCGTCAATCAGAAACATCTTAAATATTTCGTCTCAGATATTATGAACACATAAATCTGTTATGATAAATACCTATCCACTTGTAGGTTCCTATAAATAGAACATTAAAGTAAAATAAACACACATGTGCATACATACAATTATATTTTGTATATTGTCACCCAATTGTCTTTCAAAGACGTTTTCACACTGTTATAGTAATTATTCACATTTTTTTCTTTCCGCACATTTTCAAAACAGTATATGTATAAGTATATTAGTTGTGTATAACAGGTAGAACATTATTACAATACAGTATAAATATAACACGTCCAAAAGGCAGTTAAGATAGATACATTTTGGAAGATGGAGTGGAAGATACACAGATGTATGATTTTGTACCGACTTCAAAACCGCAACAATTCCAACAGCCAGGCTTTTACTTTTAACAATGCCAAAGTATTTTAACTGATGTACCACAAGCACATCTCCACCTCACTCATAATGAATAAACATAAAATAAACGCGGTCCTTTTTATTTGCGAAATAAACGCAGGGTCCAGTTGAGACATATTTTACGCTAATGTACCCTTGAAATCGCGTCATGACTATTGTAAAGTTAATTATGAAACAGTTCACTTACTATGTGTGTACATTAAAGGGCGTACATGAAAAATATTGCATGTAACATTGTACTAAATATTATGTGAAACATTTCATTGCGAAAACCTATTTGAAAACTTAAGATCTATCCATGTATGTATGTCCTATACATCACACACACAGGCGCGCGCACAAACACACTCACACACACTCATGTCTTTTCATGATTTATGACATTTCATGACATTTTATGACATATACATATATATTCCTGTTGCTTTCACATACATTCACTTTTACAGAATGCATAATACATAGTGAGTTTTAAACTATTACCGGTATATTTACTTTTCTTCTGTTTAACATATTATTGATTTCTGCAAAATAATCAATTATTTAATCATATTATTTATGCTTTGATGTTGGTCTTATTTTCAGAACAACTAATAACATAAGAGGTTTATTTCCTGGGAAGCCGTTAGTAAAATTGCTGTTTCTGTAATGTCTGATAATAGAAATATATCAGTGTTTCAAGATAAATTTGAATATAGATAAAAATATCTCAATATTTTTGGAGCAATACAATAACAAATAAGTTCGGATTTCAATTACATCACTAAGAAGACAGTTACGGGAAACAACTTAAAACAATTACTTGAGACAGCCATGTCTCCAACAATCGCACCTGAGCCAGTGGACTTACTTTGTGTTCATAGAAGACATCGCAGATCGATAGTTAGTTATTGACAATATTGAGAAATTAAAAACAGTTTTACGGTGATGTCGACATTCATAGCCATGTGTAATTTCACACTTTTACGATGAGTTATGTTCATTCGTGGGACAATATTGCTGTGTAATCTGTATTTTATCTGAAACCTCGATCCTAATTGATAATTGCCGTGCCCTTGGGGCGCCTATCGACCCGAAGACAATAGGGGACAGGAAGTGAGGTCCCTTAGATACCTTTAAGCGTGCGTAATTATAGCTTTTATCTGATAAATACAGCATGCATATCACACCGTTTTATTCTGTTATGATGTCGATACTATTTCAACATCACTACCATGATGTACATAAAATGTATGGCAATTTTCTGATCAGTGTCACCAAAGACGGAAACGCGTATTAGCATGGCGGTACGTTTGTGACACTTACCATAACTGAAAGTATGTTTAAAGAAATAACAAAAGTGATTTATTTGTAGATGTGTTTAAATTTTGTGTTGTTTCATTGTATTGCCTATTCAGTGATTATGTATTTTTGATAAAGTTGGTACAACGACAAAAAAAAAGAAAACATGCAACAATCATCAAGTGAAAAATAAGCACGTACAGAATCTGTATGCGTAAAGGGTATAAACTGAATGAGGTGAAATAGTTCCGTTATTTCCCTATAGAACCATAAGTTAAGATGTAGAGTCTAATTTGCATTCCATGTGCACTACTGTATTAGTGTAGGTACTACAAGACATATACACAAAGTAGCTTTGGGGAACCGCTGTATGGATTTCAATTATGGGGTGTACCTTTTATGTACATGAAATATCTACTTTAAAGAAATCCTGCATAGTGTATACGGCAGTAAATAGCATTCCTAACACTGTATGAAGAAAGTGTGTTCTTGAAGTATTCTAAGACTCACATTGGCTCTGGTGCCAAACTGAAGTGAATATCAAGTGACTTTAAGGTCAAACCAATGAGGCTCACACAAATCTAGTTGTCCCGTGAAATCACCATCAACAATAGTGACATATCCCCCGAGGCATATAATTGTATCTTCATGTCAGCATATAGATAGCTGGGGGTCCCTACTGGATTGTGAACACCCTTTGTGGGGAACCTTTCAAACTGTGGGACAAAACTTGACACTTGTGTTTCTTTTCATAAAAGCAATACTTATAGTTGACTTGTGAATGTTTGCTATTGAAACACCAACACAGAGAGAGTTTCTACACTATGATGAGCATGATTAATTTCAAATTTACCTGTTAAGATGAAATTTACACGGATGTCTACGTAAAAGTGTTGTTTTGGTTAATTGATTTGCAATTCACCAGTATCAAGAGAAACATTTTCTATATGTGTGTACTCTTGCTTGTGTATTGTCGCTGTATTTTAGATTACTTTTCAGTCAGCTTTTATCTGAGTTCATGGATATACAGAACTATGTAACATATGCCATATTTGGGATTACACTCTCTTAGTGTACCGTACTGTAGTGTAATATACTACTAAAAAGTTGCAGATTCAGTGAAATTATCATAATAGCATAAAGTATGATTACATTATATACCATAAATGAGACACAATAGACACATACTGAACCAGTATGTTTGATTCATATGAAATATGTACTTTGATGAGGATATAGCCGTTGTGGCTTCATGTGCTCATGAACGGCTACATGCCATGATTTATGAACACTGGCACTTAATATTGAATCTAGCTCAGGTTCAGTGTTATTTGCCTGATACAAAACACACACCGAGTCTGCTGTGCAAACCTTTAAACAATAATATTCGATGCAATACCTCCAAGCATCAAAGTATTCCGTAAGACTACTTCACATAACGAACAGCTACAACAAGCGTTATATTAACATTAGTAGGGCTGGGGAAATATAGCGTCTCATAATTTTCTTTGTTCACTTGCGGAAGTTACTCTTAATCCTCAAACATACACACAGATAGAAGGAGAGTTGTCTTTTATGTCCATCATAAACATGTATTCGAGATTAGAAGCACATTAATTAGTATAAAAAAGACCCAAAGCAATGGATGGAAACGAGTGTTCACATTCTTGTTTTTAAGTAAGTTAATAGATTTGAGATGTTACATGTTGGTTGGTCAGCCATGAAGAAAACATTCCTAATTATAATAAATCTATATTAAAGGCAGCGTTCGTTGTAAGGTCCCAACTATATGATATACATGTGTTCATGAATCATTTTGTAATGGTGACCGTGCCTGATGGTCGGTAATAGGTGAAACGATGTTTACATAAGGTGATAATTTGTTTCAGAAATGGCGTACTCATGTAATTATTATTGTGTGATTAAACCAATTATCATGCCTACATCTTCAAGTTAAATCGCGGATACCGTTCCACAGAATTATACAATACTTTAAATTATTCTCATAAGGCCTGTGCACGATCTACTCAAAATTCTAAAAGCAAAACCGGATAAAGAAAATGTTACATTTCTTAAGAGGAAAAAATGAAATCAATTTTCAGTTTAATACAAACATGCAAGAGAATGCCTTTTAGCATCAAATTGACACCATGCGGGACACACGCCAAACTGCACGTGCACAGATTATTGACCCGTTAGGTGTGCAATCGAAATTAAGCGATAATCCAGTTAACAGTCTGCGAGGAAATCGATGACCATTTAAAAGGATTTATAGTCTTACAATAACTTTATTGATGTCTGGTGTGAAATTTGTGCTCGCTTCGTAATAATCTATGGCTGATCCGCTTTCAGATAATCATCTGTGTTTGGAAACGTGCTTCTGAATTTGCTATCCAACTAGATATTTTCCTACACAGGTGCAAATCCGTTCCTTCATATCAAATATAGCAGTTGTATCCGGATAAACAATGTAAAAGAGAGACACTATGATTTTATACCATAGACTCTGATGCGTATGTCTTTGTGGATAAAGAAACACATTTAAACACATGTATAAGTGTGTTAAACTTTTCACTTTTTCTGAAATCATATATATATATTGACAGCTTTTGCAAGGGCATGTCTGTGTTATGTTATTCCTCAGCGGATATTCAAAACGCAGTCGTCAAGAATAGAAATATTTCCTGAAGTAAATTCCTTTCATTAAATTTGAAGAATTAAAAACATCTTCCCAACACACTTACATGTTTACAGCTTGAAAGGTTCTTAAGGTGCGTTCTGTTTGACTTCGCCCGTGTTAAGTGATTCAAGAGCTTACCCTATGTCTCAAGTGTTCAGTAAGATTTGATGTAGAGGTTAACTTACATCCTGGAGAGATACTACCCTTACTTATCATAGTATCTCACTACAAATAGATCAAACTCAGAGGAAAATAGGTTAGGAGAAATGTGTTCAATATGTCCAGTTTACCTTTCTCTTATACTGTAGTTTTAGCCTCGATTCTTGCTATTCTGTTTCTTTCAAAGAGGTGTCAGAAATACATTATGGTAGAAAAATAATTTGCAACGTAAAACGCAACAGTAAGATATGAACTTTAAATAAAGATTTTAGAAACACATATGAAGAAAGACACTTCGGGAGGCAAATGCCTTACTAAATAATTCGTGTCAAATTTTATTTTTTACAGAGCTGTCGCACTCATGTTTGAAACTTCAGCTTTTTACTGTG
This sequence comes from Haliotis asinina, assembly GCF_037392515.1. Classification (NCBI taxonomy): domain Eukaryota; kingdom Metazoa; phylum Mollusca; class Gastropoda; order Lepetellida; family Haliotidae; genus Haliotis; species Haliotis asinina. The sequence continues at coordinate 5,524,876 of NC_090287.1, read as the reverse complement.
TGAGTTATAATACATCGGGTATTAAACAGTATTCTAGCAGAGGTGGTTTCGAAAGCGAACCTTTCAATTGAGCCTATTATATCCGTGTTGCTTTTCCACCCGATAAACACCCTACCACGCAGTTAAAGATATTGACGGGTATGACTATCAGTACAGAGGAGATAGGGGTAGATTCACGTACCTGTATAGTGGATGTTCTCGTTAGTCTGAAGCCATCGGGTATATGGATTATCCGAATTGTCATAATATGCGGGTGGAACGCTGTTGAGTGTAGGAACCGAGGCTGTCGTGGTGAGGTCAAGACCCTCACCCTCCACCCTGGGGCTTGTACAGGCGGTGATCTTGCCCCCCTCAGGGAGATCTAGTAAGGCCGTCACGGAGAAATTGGCGGATTTGGCTGCATGCATGTCTAGATCGCTCTCCATCTGCAATAATATGAGTTGTGTGTAAATGTCTTCTACAACGGTTGGAGTCGTTCTACCCGATCTACCATTACATAAAGGAACCAGTCAAGTGATATAGCCGGCTTCACAACACACTATCATATTTTGTTCTTCACACGGCGGTAGGCTCCTAGCCCTTCAACGATTAACCCCACCTACTTAAAGCAATCTCTGCACCGTGATTGGTGGGAATGGATATAAAGGCGTGCCCCTTCTTCTTGACTGACAGCTCTCAGGTGTGGTCCTGGCCAGCCAGCCATCAATAATTTTAAGTGAAATGAATGATTGAACTTGGAGAGATCAATGAATAGGCTTCTCTTCCAGGCAATTTCTCCACGAAGTCCTCAGGTCCATTCCTTTTCAGAAGTCATCGCATCGTGTGCGACACTGCAATCACTGTTTTGTCTCTTATAATCGACAGCCTTGCCCAAGCTTTACTTACATAATCTTTCAACACTTCAGAAATAGCTTAATTTTGATTTGCGAGGGATTATTTGACATGAGGAGTCGGGAAGGATAGCCTGCTGTGGTGCTCATTCTGAGCTCCGAGTCAAGATCGCGAAACCAATGCAAGTCATTACCGTCAAGAGTTTGACAAGATGCTAAGGGTATAAGTACTCTAGGGGGGACACTTTCAGAAACAAGCACCTCTTAAGATGCATATAACATTGCTGTTCCTTTCATAACCATTAGAAACAGCCATTATTTACTTCAAAAACATTTTAAACAAAAGAAATTAAAGGAGACGAGAGAAGTTAGAAAAATAATATTTATTGCTCATACACGTACTTAGATTTTATTTTTCGGTTCTTTGAGAAAGCGTTCCGAACTTAGCAAGGAAGCTGGACTGTTTATTGATTGAATACATAGTCCAGTTTATTTACATTTTACTTATTTACTGACTGAACACTTTATTTTCGTCACATTATTTAGAGAAATTCAAAACAGTTTGTCCGTCTTGCTATATATTACATGCTCACATGTAGTCTGGAATGTAAGTGATAGAGTTACTATTTAATATATATTTCTAATCCCATAACCAGCAAATATTTTCGAAAAGTGACATGGGTGTAGTGTCATTCACGGTACAGGGAAAGTTTGCACGAGCTATATAACGACTTGGTTATATCGACGTTGAAAGAACGCCTCTTACTAGATCATGTATAACGGCTTACACTGGACAATGTCCATAAACGACCGGATATTGTGTATATTGTCACCTATTTCAGACTTGTATTTACTCTTATACCTGTAATCTATTATTATTGTATTAACACCTGTAAAGATTGATTAAGCCCCTGCAAAGTTTATAATATTTTATTTGTGAGGACGTCAGTTTCACCGATCTCCTAGCCTGTATATGAATTTTCTTGAAGTGCTGAAGGTAAAATTAACCATATTTCTGAAGCTCAGTAAGCCTTGTTTTACTAACACAAACAATTGACATTACCAACATGAACCATGTCCGGTGAAATATTCCTTAGAGAACTCGCGCACGACACGGTAAAGGCACATGAGAATGAACCATCCCCTTTTCCCCGGTGTGTTATATATGTTAAAACTAATTAATAACATAGGATTTATATTCTATTTCAATGACATTGTTAGTAAATGCAGTTTGCGTACCGATCAAATCCGTCTAAATTTTAACTTGATTTGATTCTAATTTTCATTGTCAACTACGAATTATGTGGAGTATCGGAACATAAATATAATAATATATAGGTAATATTTATGAAATCAACACAAGTCGTGAAGAGCACAGTTTCTTCATTAACATTCTTTACAACACATAGGAAGTGTGTATGATGCTTATTTCTGCAGGTATGTAATTAATCATTTCTGCTCACGTCTGTTCGATTTCTTTACTTGAAACAATTTCATTAGTGTTTTATGGTACGCCTGCAGCAATAACATCACAATCTAGCAGATTTCATGTTGATACTGTATACACACTTCTGGGTTTACTCTTGCCAATGTTAAAATACTCTCTTTGGTAGCATTGCTTCTATATGCAATGTTTTTGCTGGAAAGGATTTGGAACATCATCAGTGAGAACAGAAGGAAGAATGGTGGATCGAAGCATCCTATGATTACACTTCTGTGTTTTCACAAAAGAGAGTTACAAATTTGATCACTATTTAAGATCAGTCTATTATTCTTCTCAAGAACTGTCAGCTGAAATCAAAGTCTATTTTGAGACTGCAAGTATTGATGTGTATGTATTTATCAATCACTATTACATCGAGATGACATCAGGTGTTCGCGCATGCATGCAATGAAGAGGTTATTGAGAGGGCCGTTCTCTACCCAGATCAGTCCGCCAGAATGTTTGACGAGTTGATCGGGAATGATACTACACTCCGCCATATGTTGATCTGAATCAATGACGCGTCCATCAGGTTGTAATACGAGTCACTATCCATTTTTTACCATTTACCATTTCCCCAATAATGAGGTCTGAGTTTCCAGAACCAAAAAGTCATTGAAATAAATAGTGCACACAATACGCCGCGCTTAAAACACGTCAAGTCCCGTGGCACATATTAAACATATTTGTTCCTATAGACACAAGAAATACATTTATGCAATCACTCTAACGGTTTTGCATTTAAATATCTTGGTGTTGTTACGGAGCGGGTGGACTAGACACATCGTGATATCCCTCCATATCAAAGCTGTATATTGAGGAACATATACATGTCATCGTCAGTTTTTGAAATATTACTCCACAATAGACAATAACCATTTCGAATACAGGTGTATATCAATATTAGTTGCAAACTTGAATCATTTCAAACGTGAAAGAAAATATGCATTACAAATGAAATTTTCCATTACACTTCTGTTACATCTATAATCAAATGTTTATTATAGTTTACACTGTTACATACAGCGGGATATCTTACTGATAATTTCGCAACAAAAGCAGTTATATTCTGAGTAAGTAAATATACGTTATAACCTAGATCTTTTGCCAGTCGAGACGCCTTAAGAGACAGTATTATCAGTTATTATAAAGAGGGTAAATATATAACATCAATAAAACCAGACGATACGAGGGTTATTGATGCCCTGGTTTAAAGCAGACTGTTATATTTATGTTATCACATAAATCATGGTTGGTATTACTGGCAGTATGAAGAGACTACACTTTGGGAATGAGTAATTATAGTATATAATCATAAGCAAATAAGATAGTCGATTATAGAATTTCACATAAATAAATGCATACTTGACTCACAATATATTAAGTAAATGAAGTAGTGAGATCTTTAAGTACTCTTTACATGGTTCCAAGTGGTATGTTCGTCAATCTGGATGCGTAACTAAAAGCACATAGACGAGTGGAAGTATACGTACGGTTTCAAACAAGCTTGTGTGTTTTTGAGAAACAAGTGTCAATATTATATTTTTCGTGCAGAAACGCACCTGGACAGGTGTATACGTGTTGCTTGTTTGGGATGCACATACGTCACCCTTTATGACATACACATGTACAAGGTACAAGGTTTGTGGCTGACGTTTGGAAATACTAATGTTTTGTTATATGCTTTTCTATTCGTTGAGTCATTTGTCATGGCAATACATTTTTGCACAAGTATATGTTGGAAAGGGGTGCTATATGTTAGACTCGACGCCAGTCCAGTATTGACAATGTTCCTAACGTGGACAAAATACTACGCTCAATTTTGTGTTATGACAGTACAATATTATAATTTAATATGTTCAAGAACATTACATTATTTGGACCTACGACAGTATTGACTTTATTCAAGACATCAAAGGTGAACGCGGTCATGAATACATTCTTGCACTTGTATATGTACGAGAGAAGTGGACATAATAGAAAGGACTGTGTATCTTCCAGTTTTTCAACATGAAACCTACAGAGGATTTGTTGATTTGTTAATGGCTGCAGTAATAAATTCCAAACGGGTTGAATAAATGTGACAAAACCCTTTCTAGAACCATAAGGAATTTCGGCAGAGTCGGGTGTACAGTTCCGACTATAGTTTGAACCTGTTTATGAATCAGTATCAAACAGAGTCCCGGGGGTTTCTCAAGGTGAGATTGTTAACACAAACACAATCACTACTAAATATGTCAACAAAAAAGTCAAACTGAATAATTGCATCATACGTCAATTTTTGTGATTGAGATTTTGCCACCTCATAAATAAACATTTGGGAAAAATGCCCAACCCACAGAGGAATTCCTGATAAACAACTTCAACCAAGTCATCAGTTAATACTAATATCAGGTGTGACCTGTTCGTAATTCCAAGAGTTATCTGTCCACACGATTTCTTAAGATATAAACCCCCAAAGGCTTCCAATCATGTCTGGAATATAGAGGATAGGTATAGTAAACCACTGACTCAACATAAGCTTGTCTGGGGAGCCCCGGGTGGGGTGAGACGCGCACATCTCGCCGATCATGACGCAAACACCGGGTGTTAGTACTTTTTTCTAGTGAGTATCAGTACGTTTTTCATGCAAATTGTACATTAAACTTCGCTTTCCTTGGTACCTTCTTGTGATTGCATGAAAAGGTAGATGTATTTACCTTGAATGTATCCCTAAACATGCCATGTATTAGGTTTATTGGGACTAACATGCAGCCCTGCCTGAAATATAATGCGTTGCCAGTAACCTGTGATTGTGTGGATTAAAATACGTTGCCAGTAACCTGTGAATATGCTGATTAAAATACGTTGCCAGCAACCTGTGATTGCGTTGATTAAAATACGTTTCTAGTAACCTGTGACTGCCTGGATTAAAATACGTTCCCAGTAACCTGTAATTGCCTGGATTAAAATACGTTGCCAAAAACCAAGTAGATCGGGTGGTTGAGCTGTTCGATTTAGTTGACTGGAAGTGCATGGGTCGATGCTTTGGCATTAATCAAGGGTTTACCTGGTCCAGACCCTTTTATGCACAAACAACCGTAATATAGCTGGCATTTATGAAGACAGGGTAAACAGTGGCCTAGGACTGTGCTTATGTTCACTGGCCCCATACAGTGTTTGCAAATAACGCCCCATGGAAATTATCGATTTCATTGTCACTGCATATTAATAATTACATTTGAATTTACAATGCTTTTGTTATAGGTAACAAATATCGGTAATATTATAACCCATAACTGTGACTTAGAAAGTTCGAATAAGGTATGCATTCATGTTACATGAAATCATGTGTTGGTCGTGTGGATGGTAATATACATGTCTGTCTTTATATAACGACGTTTTGGTGTATAATTCCTATATTGCAATATCTGTGAGATGGGCACCAGACCATGTTCCGTTTCTGTTTATGGTTACTACAAATAAGGAATAATGCGGTAACGGAACGCTGCCTAGAAAATCACCACTTGCCTATATGTATAGATTTACTTATGTAATTCGTTTGACCCATCAATTCACTTAACCCATCTTTATTCAGGATATGTATATATATTCTTAGGGTGCCGGCCGTAACAGACGACAAGAGGAATCTGCTGGGTTAGATTTGTGATCAGCTGGTAGGCGCATGCCACCGGTGTATTTCAGTTTCGTAGATCAATGCTCATTGTGTCAATCTCGGGATTGTCTGGTTCATACTTAGCTGTCTAACGACAGTCGTCATACAGTCGGTATAGTGTTAAACGAAACACACATACAAAGCCACACAAGGTACGCGCCTGACAAAAAGTAGAATTATTTTCTCCCCTTCATCTTTACGTGGTTTCCCGAGTAACGAATCGTCAAACAACTGTTAACAACTGTAAACAACTGTTTGTATACTTTGTGACGGTACTGGTGCATATTGGCAATACCGTATGGATAACGTCAAATGTAACATATATTTTGAGATTTCAGTTTCCCTGTAAAATGCAGTTTCGTCGACTTGTTTGGGTTTAGTCTCCATCTGAACCTGAATTTTCAGAGTTAAGCAGCTGCTTTTATCATCACGTCCTTAATCACCAACACGAATCACAGTTATTGCATGCTGATGATAGGCAGTATTATAATTCTGTTTATGTTCCTATGATCATACACCTACTATACAAGCATATATACCATGGTACATAAAGTTCGTCAATACGGTGGTGCAGAAGTGCATCAATATATTACGCTGCATTAACATTACTGCAAAAAATATCAAGATGGCGAAAGGGTGTCTTAAATGCGTACCAATATAACTTATTTACAACAATGATCTAATTAATAACATGACATGATGCTATTTCATAAGAAAACTTTGATATTAGTATAAGAGACCTTTCATATTGATGCATTGACCTTATATGCAAGGGTGCAAACGTACCCTGGGTTGTATCATAATACATTTGTAGTACCCGGTGTGTGGTAGGCATTTAAATAGTCGTGTGTAGATAAGAAGTAAGTTGCACATCCATATCAAGTGTGTTATGTTACATTGGTGGTACATGAAGGCCAAACGTACCAATTTCCAGAACTGTGACTATGTGCAAAATATAACGCATAAATCCTTCTGTTGAGTGTTCAACTAAAAGGCAGACCGATTCACACTTACAGATGCTCCATGACGACATTTAGCGGTGTAACGTTACACTGACCAAGTGAAAGTACAATATCGCAATGATATACTACCTTGCTCCGAGCTGCCTGCGTGTGTCGTAACACCTAGATTGATCAATCTATTATCATGGGATCGCGTCCTAACCAGCGAGGCGGAGTTATGCCAATAACTTGGTAACCTTCGAACTCGCTAGCCTGAAGATCCGAGTGTTTGAAGCGACAGGGGCGGAGCCACCCAAGGGGGTTGCTATTCACACGGGTGCTGTGAAGCCAAAGTCCGACAAGTGATGAGCAAATACGATCCTTTAGGTCCAGACTAACCCTCAACAACCTCCACTTTACTTCAACATAGACTGTAAATAAAGCGCACTTAGAAAGTTATTAGCACCAAGGGTGCTATCCGTGACTTATGTATCGGTATTGGATGTGATTTCGGGGATATTTTGTTTATTTAGATAATTAATTGCAGGTTTATAGTGGAGAAGCGGCGCCGTACCCGTCCATTAACCTCATGTAAGGTGTACTACAAGACCATACCTCTGCCCCATGATCGACCCAAGAGCAAGTGGTTGAGAGTGTTCTCACCAAAAAGCCATCTACAATAATGCGTTTGATCAGACTCAAGATACAATCGTATGAGCGAAGAGGTAAAATCATTGACGACGCACCCTTAGTGGTCTCAATCAACGAGTTTACGATTCATCTCGGCACATTCACACAGAGCAAACCTTCCTAGTCTCTCCAGCCATTAGTTGGTCGCGCCAGTCCCTGAGCCCGGGTAGCAAGGCGGGTGTTTCCTTACGGTA